>NC_025704.1:19772360-19829760 GCF_000633955.1 Camelina sativa
ATCCCAGCTACAGATCTCACCAAGAAACGCCTCAAATCTCCAGAAATCTCCAAGAACACCAAGAACACTTTCTTACTCTCTCGTTTCTCTCAAAAGCGGCTCCCCACGCGAATGAGACAAAACTCACAAGTTAAGGGTTTCCTTCACCCAAAACGCAGCGTTTGACTTAAGTCAAAACGCGCAGAATTGCACATGCATCGACCGATGCACCATCTGCATCGATCGATGCAACTCCCAAACCGGGATTCCGGTTCATGGATGTTACACTATTCAACCGCTGAAATGTTACCAATCAAACTAAATACTCAACCGCTTTCTTTTACTTTGCCGTCTTTTCCATCCGCTAACTTTAACCGCTTTCTTTTTAACCACCTTCTTTACAACCGCTATAAAAATTTCAACCGCCTCTTTTAAACGTGGTTACCAATCGGAGCCAATACATTTTGAGCCTCATTAGTGAGCTTCTTTTTGAGGAGGGTGAGAACTGTAGAGAAGCTATACCAACACTTAGTAGGCTGGAAGTTTGCGAACCAATGGTTTGAGATAGGTGTCTTGATACGATCCTGAGGAAGCTGATGAATGAGAAATTTTAGTATGAAGAAATATAATTTTTACTACTTGTAGTACATTATGAAAAATTTAAGGTATATTTGTACACATGTAAGTATATGTGAACAAAGCAACAAACAACATGTGAGAGATACCCAAATACACGACCTATACGCTCGACAAATAGATGTTTAGTGCTGTGAAACGAGTGCTCATAGGGCATTGTATACAAACGACCAACATTAAGAAAGAAGTGCTAGTAATCTACGGGATAACACTAAATTTAATATCAGCTAAACCAAAGTGCTCATAGGGCATTGTATATAATATTAGCTTCGATCTACCCATCTTGACTTAATATGATTCAATTTCAAACTCTGGATAACAAAACATTTACATAGGAGATTTAAGATCAGCTAAAGACTACTAGTTATTAAAAACTTTTAAAATCTCGGGTATACTCTCCATAATATACACATCTGTATTTATACAAAAATAAATATATGTTGTGTACATATTAAAAAAAATACGTATTAATATTTTAAACACTACGAAGTAAAAAAATCAATATATGAATTTTGAAATGATATTGTAATTTTATAAATTCTTGTAAAGCTGATTTAGGAAGATTATTTTTTAAAAAGAGATACATGATTAACTCTCAAGCGGATAAATAAGAAATGTAGATTGTATATATCATGGATCAATTTTTGTTGGACATACTATTTCTTTGTCAACTTGACTGCTCGTTTGAATTCGAATCCGATTTCATATAAAGTGGAAGATCACTTGTAAGTTTTAACTATTAATGCAATTTTAGTAAAACCTATAAATATATTTGGATGCATAAGTTGGTTCTCCCGTTTAGACAAAAAAAAAAAGGTAATAATTTTTGCTATTTTGGACTGTGGCTGAGCGAGTGATGTCGCGGATGAACAATTATAAATTTATAAGTATAACATTTTGGGTAAACTAAGTGATTAATATTCGAAGAAATGAATTATATGTAATGACCCAACAGATAAGCATGCCAAGTGTGTCGATCGGTATTAATGCTTCGCATAGTGTAAGTTTTCTTAGACTTCTTGAAAAACCAATGGGAAAATTATAAATAAAAGATCTTTTTCCAAAAATTTGGTCATCTACATTTTTTTTTAAGATTGTCAATTGTGACAAAAATACTCCTACTAATAGAAATAGTGAAATTTTTAGGAGTTTGAACCAATAAACAAACAGAAAACCCATGTTAGTATACAACTGTGAAAAAAAAATTTGAAAAAAAAATATTTTGGGTGTTTAAGTCAGTTTGTAAATTGCTGATTTATGGTCTAAATTGTTTAGAATAGACTTTCTACGACTTTTTTTCTTTCTGAAATATTTAGATTCTTCATTCTACAGTTTGTACATGTTCTACGAAGTTTAGACGGAAAATTTGTTCAAAAAATTTCAGAACCTGAATTTTGTATGTTCTACAAAATTAAGAATATGTATTCTACGTTTTTCTTCATTCTACATCAATTCAGAATTCGTTTTCTACGTTTTACCCTATATACTAAAACAAGTAGAAGATATATCATAGAAATTTTTAGAATTTGTAATTTGTAAACCTTAGATTACCCTAAAAATAGAAAGAAAATAAATTAAATAAGGAAAGTGAATATTTTTAAATATTTTTTAAATATTCTTAATTTATGGTTAAGATTTCGTAATTATTGTTTAGATTTGTTCTAATACATTTTAGAATGCGTATTCTAAATTATTTAGAAGATAAACAAATTAAGAAAAATCGACATTATACCTTAACGTGATCGGTCACCATCTCTTCCACCTTCCACAAAAGTTTCACTTACCTGTTTATGATGCAAATCTATGTTACTTGTGGTGTATGGATACTGGATGCCAAGAAGGAGTGGAGATTTATTGATGATGAAGAAAAACGTGCTAGATTACTGACTTTGCAACCCACTACATCTCTTGAAGAGTTGAAGGTTATGGTTTTAGAAGATTATGAAATAGAGCAAAATATGTTTGATGTGGAATTCAGTTATCTACCCACATAGGTTAAAGTTGATTGTCCTCCTGTTGTATTGACAAATGATAGAAGTATGAAAAAATTTCTGGCATATCTGAAAAAGATAAACATGATTCAGTTGTGTGTTACATTCAAAAGAGTAGTTGATGGTGATAGGAGTAAAGTCCAGTTCGATCTGAATAAGTTCCCAGCTGATAGTAGCGATGGTTGTAATGTGGAAGTTGATGTGGGAAAATCAGTAGGTATTATTTCAAGGAATTCACCTAAGCCGATTAATGATGTATTAGAAAAGCGTACTAATGCTAATCTTGGTGATGCTGCTGTTTAAAGTTGGAAGATTCAATGGTAAAAAAAGGGTGAATATTTCGAAGGATTTTTTCTCAATTTCTCGATCCCTTTTGTTTTCTTAATTTGTCGAGACAAATTCATAATTTCATTATTTTCTCAAGACCCATTACGAAAAATTAGGCCCACTAGACTTATTTTCTCAATTTTCCTTATTTCGATTTTTACTGATTTTAAAATTTCAGGAGACAAAAAAAAAAAAAATTTTATCTGAAAATATAACTAAGGGTATAATTGGCTATTTTTACATCCAAAACCCTATATAACCAAACTTTTCAAAAAAAAGTGTAGATGGCCAAATTTTTTGAAAAAAAAAAATCCTTTATTTATAATTTTCCCAAAACCAATTGCATCCAATTTTCGGATGCATGACTAAACAAGTTTACACAGCACGATCTATATGCCTAATATGACCCTAAACATAAGACCAACCTCGATAGAATAACCAACCACATGCCACACATTTCTAGCAACCTAGCGAATCACACAATCTAGGATTCAAGTTTATAGCAATCAATCTCACACACATGCCTCACTAACTCTTCCTCTTCATGTTGTGCCCACCCACTTCTCAACTATGGCCCCAAGTCCATCGTTAGTCAACCAGCCTACTGCTGGATGGACTATTGACCATATCGGAACTCTCACGCCCGCTATGCCATGCACTCACATGCGACAGAAATTTAAGGGAGATGAAGAGCAGATGAAGGAGAAGTAAAGACAAATTTTTGATCGCTAGCCCCTGTCGCAGCCACCCTCTCCCAAACACGGCCTTAATCATTCCAAGTTGAGGTTCAATAATTAATACAAAGGTACTATTTCAGTGGTGTAGAAGAAAAAATAGCGTACAAAACCGATGGATTTTGATGAAAATACCAACTTAACCAAACTATAAATGGGGCTTAGATTGCTGGATATTTACCGACACATGCTTTTGGTGTCTTCTACAAGACACAAGATAGTTTACAGACAGAACGTCACCCAATAACAACAACCCGGAAACAGCCATGCCTAAAAGTCGTTAGCTTTCCTTCGTAGTTCGTTTAACTCATTCTCGATCTCCGAGTCCTTGAAAGGGTATCTTGTGCTAGCTGAGACGGTGCTTCTCCCTGCAGGGAGCTCTCCTTTCTGCATCATATCATATAAACAGAGGATAACTATAAGACGTTCGTATTTACAAACTCCTAACTTAAGTGAAGTAGAACGTTAGTAACAAAGTAGGATATAGTCAGAAGGATGTTAGTACCAAAGTAGAATATAGTCAAATATGAAATAAAAGAGTATGGTAACCATGGAAGTAATTAGGGGAGTCAGAGTTGTTGTTTTCTCTTTTCAGTTTACTCGACGAGAAACCAAATCTCTCTTTTCAGTATTCAGTATCATAGTTCACTGGAACACTAGAACCATCCAAACTTGCCGAACACTAGTAATTTGGATTGTGATAGCTTGTGAACCCGATTTTTAGAGAGTCATGGAATTATATACTCCAACGAACAAATAAGACATCAACGTGTTACAAACCTTTGAGCTTCCGGACAACTCTTTCTTCAAGTTTGCGAGATCATCATCCACAGATGAAGTCTCAAGCATTTGAAACTGCAAGTCACAAAGGAGAACAAGTTAATGTCAAGATGGTTGTATATTTTGAAGTTTGTCTGCTACCACGAAAAGCTTAGCTCAAATAAAACAAATCAAACATTTAGTAAATGAGATTGGGCTATCCTGTGATAGAAATACTAAGACAAGAGATAGAAAACCACCAACCTTCCCCTCGAGTTCATCAGTTCCAATCTGAGTAAGTGCATCTGCTTCAGACTCCATAGCCATCACTGTCAAGCACTTTCTAAATTTAGCCTCAACCAGAATAGCCATACATCAAAAAGAAGATGTGGAGTATTTTTACAATAAAAAATTCTAACTGCAGAATTCTGATACCAGTAACTTAGAAATTTACCGAAAAAGAATAAAGGGAATATTCCTGCAGGTACTAACATAAATCAACCCCATTTTGAAAAAGATAAAAGTTCATGGTCACCAGAACTTAACCAAATTGCTAGAAATAGCAAAAACAAAACTTATCCAATGTCACATAAACAAGAAAGGATTCCACCAAAATTTATTTCCTTAGACGTCGCATTGCCCACATTATATTAGTGCTCCACTGTTTTGCATCAGCTAGCTACAACACTAATTCCAGACCCACATTTTCCACAATGTGAAGCTCTAAACATCCCCTAGGTATCATCAAGTAATCTAATCTAGCTCACAGAAAGAAAGTAACACGTCTTTGGCAGAAGTAAACTTTCGAGTGTACTTACTTTCAAAGACTGAATGGGTACATTTATATTATCCTCCTAACTCTAGTCAAAATTTCAAAATCAGAAAAGAATAATGGGCTAATTGCTGTCAGTGATGCATAGACATGTTCCCTAAGTTTTGCTCAATTTGGAGGATTACAAGATTGTACCTTTCTCCTCCATTTTTTCAAAAGCTGAAAGAGCACCGCTTGTATTTACTGTCCCTATCATCTCTTGCACTTTCGTTGCAGTCCTAGCAGTAATATAGAAAACAAAAGAGTTGGGACAATATATAAATTAAGAAGAACAAGCTTCCCATTAAGGATAATAAGGAACCGATACAAACTTGGCAGTTCGAGCACGTGCAAGGAGCGTATCTTTCTTTGCTTTTGCCTCTTGTATCTTGCTCTCCAAGAGCTGCAATAAAAAAGGGAAACAACAAAGATTTTTACAGAACTCAGTTTGCTAAGAATTAAACTTCGTCCTAAGCAATTTCAGCTACGGAGAAGGAGGCATTCTGAAAATGAGAATCTGAATCATCTTTTACATAATGTCCATACAGATACATTAGTTTCTTAGTCACTCTAAAAAAGTGAAGAGAGATACTTATCATATGAACTTTAGACGGAGGTATCATAAGTCAACTATTGTCCCTATATCTAAGCCATTCTAACGTAATGGTGGTATGAAGAAAATCATGTATATATGATTGTTTGTTTTGTAGAGTAATGCATTGACGAGAAATTCATTTAGTTATAACCCTAAAGAATCCTACAGTTTACAGCTAGTATAAGTATATAGATAAAAATGGTGATAACTAACCCTTGTATTCGAAACAAGATTGTCGACAACACCTTTCTGTTGATCTAGTTGAGTTTTCAGAGCACTAGCGTTGTCCTGTTAAGAACAAAAAGTGAACAAATAAATAACTTCAAAACCAAAATTTCTAAGACAATAGATCTTTTTGTAATGCATTTTCAAAAATTAGAAAATGCATGTTTCAAGGGACTTCAATAGTTGTTGAAAAAGTATTAGCAGTCAAAAGTTAGAGATAATGTTCTGTATTGCCTTCAGGTCTTAAGCCATTTGCAAAGATTATACAACCAGAAACAGTAAAACGAAAAAAAAAAAGCCATACAGTCCATTTCTCAAACAAATGCACATAAAAGATGATAGCCAACATTCTGAGAAATAGAAAACACAGAAGGATCGTTTTTGGTCATTTCCGTAGTGCTACACATGTCCAAATTCTTATTTGGTCAGACACAGAGACCATAGTCAACATCCTAATACGTAGAACACAGAAGGGTCATTTTTGGCTGCATCCGCAAGTGTTAAATATGTCCAAATTCATATTTGTTCTGACACTAGAACAACCTTAACAAACTCAACAAACAAGATCGTTTAACAGAATTCAAGTAATTATAAATACGGCCAAGCTCTGTTGCATCTAAAATGATTAACACGTGGTCAGCATTTGGGACTATTTGAAATTACTTAAGGAACATGAGGAAAATTACTTTATACCTAGATATCTAAATTTTAACTTTTTACTTTCACCACCTCCTTACTAAACATTTCAGAAAACCTAGAGATTAGCCTCAAAGGGGCTCGGAGCTGTCAAACTGTTAGGTCCCAGGATTCTCTTTCATTTATTGGAGTAAGCACACTTAAGAAACTGAAGAACGGAAAACAAAAGAATGGATTGATATAACCTACAGCAAAAGACTTTCGACGTTTAAGGGCTTCACGTGCAAGATCCTCATCTCCTTTTGCAAGAGCAAGTTGTGCCCTTTTGTACCTATTTAAGCATGTAACATGTAAGAATAATCAGCTAAATCAGGAATTTCAGTAAGAAAGCAAGGCTCAATGCTAAAATAAACATACCAATCATCAGAAGATTGCTGTGCAGCTTTATATTTGTTCTGCAACTGCTTTTGTGATGCTAAAACCTTAATACATGTTGATAAATACACAAGTTAGCAAATCTCCAAAATTATGAGCTCTCAGAAGCTGAAGAAGAAGAAAAAAACCACAAGGGGATATGTATAAAGGTTGTTCAAGAGTAAGAAGAAGTGTACCTGTGCAGTGGCTTGACGCATCTTAGTCAAATCACTATTCATTTCAATGACAGTTTGCTCCAGGATTTTCTCCGGGTCTTCGAAGGAGCTAATGAGTGCATTTGCATATGACTTCGCTTATTTAAATGAAAAGAAACAAGAAATCTGATTAATGAACTTCAATGCATTAAAATATATTGAAAAGAAGCACACTCGACAGTCAGATATAGAATCTCAGCAAGGTTATAAGGACCTTGACCACTCTGGAAAATCGTTCAAAAAGATTCATCGTAGCACCATGACTGTTGCACTTGAGTCTATCTGCACAAGCTAATCTCAGCTCGTTCGCTCTCAGCCCTCCACCTTGTATATAAAAACAGTAATCCTTTTTGAGTTTAAACAATAAGAATTTCAGTCGAACAAACATAACTAGAAACCAAGAAAGAGAAGTAAATGTTAAACATGTGAAACACTCCAAGCACACTAAAGTTACCAAGAACGAGACCGTATCCTGTACTTCAACTTGAGTTCCTAAGAAAATCTATTTATCTCTTCCTTATTTCCTATTCCTAGTTACTAAATCAAGAAACACAGAGTCATACACCAAAAAGCACTATCAATACCCAGTTTCACTTGGGTTCACAGTTTTTTTATTCTTCTAGAAAGCTGCACAATTATCATCCGAGCAATTCCAAACAATGAGCAAGCATAATCAAAAGACGAGAAAGCAAATCCCTGTAGCGAATTAGAGAAGGTTATGGAGTTACCGAAGAAGGATGGTCTGAGGGGTAAAACCCTGAGGGAACAAGGGCGATTAGAAGTTGAAGGGGAAGAAGAAGCAGTAGGACGGAGAGGAGGGAATAATCCGGCAACTGGTGAAGCTTTGAGAGCCATTTCAATGGCGATTTCGTCTCTTCCCCTTCTCTCTCAGCTTCGTTTTTGGGCTGATTTTGGAGGATGTCCCGTTTGTGGTCTCGGATGTGTTCCTCGTTTTTTTCTTCTTTGATCAATCGTCGTCGTTTTCGGTAAGGGTCTTATATGACTCCTCTTTCGTTTCTTTTTCTTTCTTTCTTTCTAGCCAACTCAATTTTATTGATAAGATTTTACATGTCCAACAAGCCAGCCCATTTACGACAAAAGCTTACGCAGAAGCCCAAGCAGGCAAGCACAATGCCAAAGAAGAAGATGAGCTTTAAGGACGTGTCTAACGAGTAGGCAGATCAATCCCGACTAGTCTGGTCTGGTCTGGTCCGGTCCGGCCTAAAATCCAATGTTTATATTTAAAATTGGTTCAGTCTGGCTCGGTTTGGAAAACTTTTGAGTCTGTATTTTAAAAGTCAAGTCTATATTTTAAATACTGGCGACTTATCTTAATATGTATATAGTACATTTAAATTTTAGAAGGTATATAAATTCTAAATTTCGTAAATAAAATTTTATTTATCTTAAACGGTATCAAAATGACATGTTTTCTTTTATAAATTATTATTAATTTTTGAAAATTTGTTAAAAATAGCTTTTTTGTGATATTATTTTTTTGGAATATTTTTATTTTTGTTTTTTTTTACACAATTTACAATCTATGGCTGCAAATGGACGCACAAAATTGAACAAAATTGAAAAAATGGGTTGAACAAAATTGGGTTGAATAATATTCAACTCATTCATCTCCAAAATAGTGGTTGAACAAGTTGAAGATTTTTACTGTAGAATTAGTTTATTTTTTCAACTTTTTGGGTTGAATGGGCTGAATAGTTTTTTTCAACCTCTTCAACCTTTACAATGCAAATGGTGAAAATTGGTTGAATAATTTTTTTCAACCTCTTCAATCTCTTCAAGTGCAACCATTTGCAGCCTATGAGAAAAAAAAATTTATATTATTTTGTTATTTATTTTACTTTTAAATATAATATAACTTGACATATTGTTAGATTTTGATTGGTTAGAGATTTAGAGGAGGTGAATAAGAGTGGTTACCGAACAACTTTTCAAATATTTGTCTTTCTATTTCAATTTTCTAAAAATTAATAATAATAATGCTGGCGGAAAAAACATGTATTTTTTTTTTTTTCGTCAAAAAAGAATTTATATAGATGATAAATGATAATCGTTACAAAGAGTTTCCGCTAGCCAAACGGGAGGATGGAAACAAGCTGAATAAAAAGGTTCAAAACTACATCCAAATTTTGCTAATATATGAGCTGTTTTATTACAATTTCTTGGGATGTAAACAAATTGAATATTGTCAAAGAACTGAGACCAGTGTAATATATCCTGATAAACACCTTCAATTGAGGCAATGAATGTTGATTGATGGAGCATCTTGGTAAGTATCTCGCAATCACCTTCGAAAATAACATGTCTTATGCCCCGTATCCATGTTTGTTGCATCGCATTCAGTAGAGCTTTCCCTTCAGCTTCCAACGGTGATGAAGCATATCTCAAATTTGCAGCGCCCCAGCCATTGGAGATTCCCCTGTCATCACGCAAAATCCACCCGCCCTTTGTCTCTTGAGTCAGGGGATCATAGCTTGCATCATAATTGCACTTGAGCATAGGTTTTGAAGGTCTAGTCCAATGTGTTGGTTTCGATGTTAAGGGAGGAGTGTCGTGTGGGTTAAGAACATTTCGACACCATTCACGGACATCAGCTTTAGCACGCCATACAATGTCGTATGGATCCTCCGTTATTTCTTCAAATATGAAGTTATTCCTTGTCTTCCAAATATGCCAGAGGATCCAAAAAGGTAGTAGTTTTGTCTCTAATGGAACCTCATTATCATTTTGGAATGCAAAAACAGCCTCTAAGAAAAATTCACAGTTAATAGAAGGCAAATACAGAGCATGGATCGGGATATTTGCTAGTTCCCAAATGGATTCAGCATAAGGACATGAAAATAGGATGTGATCAATTGTCTCATCCTTTCGTAAGCATCTCGAACATACAGGATCAATATTCATTCCCCTATATATAAGACGAGTTGTTGTGGGGAGAGAGCGCGATAGTAGTCTCCATAAAAAGTGTTTTACCTTTGGTAAAATGTTTAATTTCCAAATTTGTCTTTTTAATCGAACTGATCCATGAGGTTTTGGTCGTAAGTCGCATGGTTTGTCCGGGTTATTCATCGAGAACCAGTATCCAGATCGAACAGTATAATCCCCTGATTTATTGTAATGCCAAATTAGCCTATATGGTCTCTGTGTTTGAGGGATATACATTTTCAAAAGCTTATTCTGATCTGCAGGTGTAATATAGTGCATAATCTTATTGTTGTCCCAATATTGATATGCCGAATTTGAGGTGATGAGGTTTGACAACATGATAGGTTCATCCGGGGTAACACTTCGAATAGGTTTTGGAGGATTTGTTACGGTAATGTTATCAATATTAACTCGGACTGACTCACCATTCCCAATAACGTATCTCGATCCATTTTTGATTATATCAAGGCCTACTAAGATCGATGACCAACCGTACGACTGATTAACTCTTTGTTTTGCATCGAGAACACAATCATCCTTGTAATATTTAGCTTTAAAAACTCTAGCAAATAATGAGTTCGGGTGATGGATTAGTCTCCATGCTTGTTTAGCAAGTAAAGCATCATTAAAATGCTCCAGGTTTTTAAAACCTAAACCACCATCAGCCTTAGAATATTGCAAACGTTTCCATGCGATCCAAGGTATTCCTCTATCTTGATTACTCTTCTCCCACCAGAATCTTTGTATAACTGACTCTATTTCTGAAATGACACCAAGAGGGATTTTAAAGCATGTCATTGAGTACACCGGCATGGCAAGGGCAACCGATTTAATGAGAATTTCTTTCCCAGCAGGTGAGAGATGACGACCCTTCCATGAAGCAGTTCGTTGTTTAACCTTGTCAATTATATAATGAAACATTTCACTCTTTTTTTTACCAAATTGCTCTGGTAACCCAAGATATTTGCCACCTCCACCATTATTTGGTATTGCTAGAATCTTTTTCAATCTTTCCTGAAGCTGGCCGTTTACACGAGAACCAAATGTAATTAAAGATTTACTTGTGTTTATCTGTTGACCTGAGTAGTACTCATACACCTCGAAAGCTTCTTTGATTGCTTTGCAATTTCGTGCATTCGCTTGACAGAAAAACAGAGAATCATCCACAAATTGCAAATGGGTTATAGGAGGAACTCCATTACCAATACGTATGCCCCTGATATCTCCGGAACGTTCTCTTGTTCTAATTAGGTGACTCATTATGTCAGCACACAGAATGAAGAGATATGGTGATAGAGGATCTCCTTGTCTTATACCCCTTTGAGGAATGATATTACCATGTGGACTACCATTGATCAAGACTGAGTAACTCACAGACCGTACTGATGTCATAACCCAGTCAAACCAAACCGGTTTAAATCCGGTTCAAAAAGCTTTAATTTGTCCGAGTCTCTTTATCTCTTTTATCGACGAAGATGATAAGATAACCCAACCATCGTCATCTTCTTCTCCACTCTCAGTCGCACCATGCTTTCTCTAACTGCAACAACTCTCAAATCTTCACTCTTCACCATATCCAAAACCCATGGATTCTCCAATACCCGACCCGTTTACCCGAAACCTTTCACCACCATCAACGCCGCCTTAATCCCCGCTTCAAACCGTCAAGCAGCAAAACAACAGCTCTATCAACCGTTCCGCCCACCACCATCACCGATTCCTCCAAAATTCCGATCACTCGACACCGCCGGAAAAATCGAAGTCCTCGCCGATCGTCTCGGGCTCTGGTTCGAATACGCTCCACTCATCTCATCCCTCTACACCGAAGGCTTCACTCCTCCATCAATCGAAGAACTCACCGGACTCTCCGGTGTCGAACAGAATCGTCTCATCGTCGGTGCGCAAGTCCGCGACTCTTTAGTTCAATCCGGTGCCAAACCTGAGCTAATCGCTGCGTTTGACACCGGCGGAGCCGAGCTTCTCTACGAGATTCGTCTTTTAAACAACACTCAACGTGTAGCTTCTGCTGAGTACATTGTTGATCACGATTTCGATTCGAAAGGAGCTCAAGATCTCGCTAGAGCGATTAAAGATTACCCTCATCGCCGTGGAGACGTTGGGTTTAAAGATTTTGATTATAACTTGCCTGGAGATTGTTTGTCTTTTATGCTTTATAGGAAAAGTAGAGAGCATCGGAGTCCTTCGGAGATTCGAACTACGTTGCTCGAACAAGCTCTTGAAACCGCGGTGACAGAGAAAGCTAAAAAGGCGGTGACGAGGGAGTTACATGGGGAGAGTGAAGAAGAGAGAGCTAAAGAAGAGGAAATCAAGATTATTCGTGTTCCTGTGGTGAGATTGAGGTTTGGAGAAGTAGCGGGAGCGAGTTCTGTTGTTGTTCTACCGGTTTGTAAAGCAGAGGAAGGAGAAGAGAAGCTTCTTGAAGCTCCAATGGAGTTTGAAAGTGGAGGAGAGTTTGGCGTGGTGGAAGCTGAGAAAGATTGGAGTAGATGGGTGGTTTTGCCTGGTTGGGATCCCGTGGTGGCGGTTACGAAAGGAGGAGTTGCGGTTTCGTTTAAAGATGATAGGAAAGTTTTGCCGTGGAACGGGAAAAAAGAGGCGGTAATGGTTGTGATCGATAGGGAGAAGAAGACGGTGGAAGCTGAAAATGGATACTACTATCTTGTTGTGGCTGAAGGTGAGATGAAGTTGGATAGAGGATCGGTGTGGAAGGAGAGAGGAGTGAATGAGAGTTTAGGGATGGTTGTTTTGGTCGTTAGGCCGCCCAGAGATGATGATGATGATTGGCAGATAAATGATGAGGATTGGGATTAGAGTTCGATTAGAGAATCATAGTGTTAGTAACTTTTCATAAACAATTACTCGTATGCTTTTGGCAAATTAATATGTGATTCTTTGTTTGATTGTTTATCACATAAGTGTTTCTTTCATTATTGTGTTAAAGAGTCTAGCTAACCTCAATTGTGTTTTGTGGAGCCTCCTTCTAAATACGAAATTTCATCAAGATTCTAACCATAGTTAAGCTATAATTTGTGCAGCTAAGAACAATGTATATGGAATGGAGTTGGAGACGTACGAAAACGTCAGTCAAACAAAAAATGGCATAAGCTAACAAAAGTTAGAGAATAAAAATTACATATTTACAACTTGTAGAAAATTGAACTGTTTCTACTATTCTACCCAACTAGTGCATAATCCGCCGTATGCCATATACCGCATACCAAAAACAAATTATTGATATTTTATTTTTCCAGTAACATCGATCCAAATTCGTGCCATCACACAACCCATCATGTAATATAACATCATTCGTATTATTTTAAACTTTTAATATGTTTAAATATTCATAACTTTAAATATATTTTTAAGTTTAGCTATATCAATTATTATTATATTTCTTCAACTTCAACCATTTCTCTGATCTCAGCATGATGTATTTTTATGACCACATTTGATTACCTATGACAATGCCATTGATACACAACTTGACAAGTTTAGTACAAAAGAATCGTGAATAAATGTCCAAAAATATCAAGATATCACATCTTGAAAGTAGAAAACATTGCAAATATATATTCAAGTCTTAACTTAATTTCATGCCACTAATTTATTTTTTTCTAGTAACAAATCTATTATGTACGTTATCACTAAAAATGTATTTTTATACCGAAATATATTTTACTATTAAAATATGCTATTTTCCCCATTTAGCCAAGTAATATATGCCTCTTTATGACCAACCAAGAAAAATTGAGAATTTTTTTTTAAAAAAATAATTGGAGATAACTAAAATAATATAAATTATAAGCATGATGATATGTGAGTTTTAAATAATTCAATAATGAAAAATAGAAATTAAAATAAACAATCTAAAAATAAAATTAATTTGACATAATTAAAGAAATAATAGAAAATTATAGGCACGATGATATATGAGTCTTAGATAATTTAAATATCAAAATAGAACTTAAAATAAATAAATCTTAGAAACTACAATATATTTAAGATTATTAAAAAAGACGCATATATTAATCTTACATATGAAAAAGGAGAAAATAGGAGAAAATTTTGATTTAGAAAATAAGAAAAATTTACCTTCTAATAAAGTATGAGAAAATTCATTTTTATGAGCTCTTTGTTTTTGTTTAAAAAATTATCGCTTCCCATTTTCTTGTAAGATGTACTTTTAGACTTGTGTGCTCATGTTTTTTTTTATGATAACTATCTCTATAAGTTAAAAGGAAAAACAAAAATTAATTAGTGGTAATTTAATAATCTTTAAAAATAATAAAAAAAGATATATGCATAATCAATAAACGTATGTGTTATGAGTTACATAATCATATGATTTTTTAATAGAAAATCTTGGCCTGATAACAAAATTATGACAATAAGAAAAAATAAAATATGAGAAAGTGTATATAACTGTTGTGTAGCTTTACTTTATAAGAATGAGACAATCTCATAAGAAATTATCATAATTTCTAACCAAAAAAAAAGTTTAACCAACAGAACAAAACCAAAGTTTTATTTTTAAATAGATTATTTTGTTTGGGGAAAAAAAGTATTTTATATAGAAAAAAGCAAATTTTTTGTCTTACACATAGTAAAATCTTTAATCGACAAAATTTACATGTGTCACAATCACATGAGTTAGCAACTCTGAAAACCACACTTTATATAATAAGATAGTTTTTTATGTTATAACATATAAAATGAAATCAAATGTGCCCAACTAATAATTTTCTTAATATAACCAAAATATATTTTTTTGTATATATCTTATTATATAAAGCTTGATGTCAAAATTACTAATTAACAAGATCGTGACATGTGTCAATTGTATCATTCAGATGTTGACACGTGTCAATTTTAAATTTATTAAAATTAGAAAAAAATAAAAATGTAAAAATTCAAAACCTACCATAAAAATGTTTTATATAAAAGTAAAATAGAAAAAGAAAACCTAATTTTATTTAAAATATTTAAACAGTTTTAAAATTTAGAAAAAAATCATTATAAAATTTGAAATTATAATATTGTTTACTTATTTTAATTTTAAGTTGCTAATTTTACAAGAAAATATTACTTTTTATATAAGAAAAAATGATTGTGAAAATTATACAATTAATTACTGTTTCTAAAAAAATGTAAATACTCACCTTTACACAAAGAAAAATATTGTTGAAAAAAAAATAGATTGTCTCATATTTTTTCACCCATCAAAATAATTTATTCAAAAAGACTGCTATTGTAATATATAGATACGGGTATGTAAGATTAACATATGCGTTTTGTAACTACACAAATGTTAAAGTAAAGTGACATATAATATATTCTTTAATTTGTTCATAAAGACAATTTGTTGGTAGTAGTAAAGACTAAAGAATAAAGAATATATTTTACTGTATATTTTAACAATAAAATATATTTGTGTGTACAAATACACTTTTAGTGGTGATGTAGATAGTAGATTTGTAAATAGATATACATTAGTGTATTATAGCAAAAAAACAAACAAATATTTTCTATAATTAAAAGTTCATCTCTTTACTTTTATATATTGTTTTTTCTTACGAAAAGAACTAAATATATATTCTTTGTTAAATTTAATTTTATTTTAATAACTTTGAACTCATCTACATCTATTTTCTTAAACTAAAAGTGAATCTATTTACTATTTTTTTATCAATCAAACAATTAAAAAGAAATTTCTCGGTTAGCTGCCCAAACCGGAGGGAAAGGATTTACAAAAGAAACTTCAGAGATAAGAGAACACGAAGCACGGGCAAGACAATCCGCCTTCGTATTTGACGCACGCGGGATCCAAAAGATGGAGAATAGTGGGAAAGACACCAGCGAGTTAAACTCATCGAGCAAGTTGGAGAAGGACGACCAATATTCAAAAGACTGCACCATAGTGAGTAACTCAACATAATCAGTCTCAAAACATTGACAAGCGATCCCTTCAACATGTATCCGCTCAATGGCCCACAACAACATTTTTAACTCCGAATGCAGGGGGATGGGCTCTGTTTTAGACACTTGGCCCCTAACAACAAGGTTCGCTCCTCACCAACGCAACACCACCAGCCCAATCATGAATACACATTGGTTGCTTTCCAAGAACCATTAATCTGACAACGAGGTGAAGAAACCTAGACATCTGAATACGAAAATGGAGCTGACATGACTGCCGTAAAAGAGAGCGCCTATTCTCAGGCTAAATTATCGCCCAAAGCCTGAGTAATTATATCATTCGCCTCTATCTCTTAACCTTGATTTTTTTTTAATGGCCTTCCAGATTACCCATAAAATCCATGGTAATTGAAGAAGTTGATCAGGATCACCCTCTTGAGAGGCGTCCCTCGAGAAAACAAAATCCAAATTCGAGTACACTGACTCATATGGTAAACCCTCTGACAAAACCGGTGTCAGAGATAAATCCCAAACTTCACACGAACGAGGACATTCAAAAAAAAAACATGATTAATAGTTTCAACCGTAGAGTCACATCTTTTACATCAAATATCACATTGGACACCTCGGTGTATTTATTTACTTACTAAAAATATTTAGTTTATATTCTTTGATAAATTTTATTTTATTTTAAAAATTATAAACCGCATATCGGATGGGTCCTAATCTAGTATGTAGTATCATAAAATTTAACTTCAAGAAAAATAAATTACCAAAAAATGATTTTAAAAAATAGAAAATGAGTTGTTCATAAAATTACGTTGTATTTTTCATTAGACTTTCGTCAAAACATATACTTCTATTAGATAATAGCGTTTTTGCAAGATTGAACAAAGTATGTCACAGCTTCACATGATCTTTTTCTTAAGGGAGACTTTCCTTTATCAGGAATCTCAGTCTCTATCAACATCCGGTCTGTACTCTGCTCTCATTTTAAACCTTTATCTTATGTGTGAGTTACTTGTTTCTCAGGCTTCATATATTTTTGTATTCTTTAGGAAGCAAATAATGTCTTTGACCAGTTTGTATACATCTTGGAGAATTTACCACCATGGACCCCGTACTTTGAAGTGTAAGAATTGGCGACAAAGAACTGCAATAGATGCGAGATGGAAATGGGGTATCCAGTTGAAACGTTCTTATGGTGTGATCAATGATCATCACTGTTATTTCACTCTGAGAAACCAAGGCAAGTCACTTTTTTTTGTCCTCAAATCTTTTAAGCAAATGTGAAACCTATCTCTCTTGAAAGTGAGGCTAGAAACGATTTTGGTTATCACATGCATTATTCAAAAATATTACATTCAAGAAGATCCTTCAGATCATCAAAATAGACATTAAGATGCCTTGTGACTTAGTGATATATGTTGCTTTTCCAGGTTATTGGAGACTGGGATGGTGTTCTCAATAAAATCCTAAAACTTCATTTTCGACCTGAGATTCTATTTTTTGAAAATGTAAGCTCCTTTGCGTGAATACTTGCTTTTGTTTTTCTTTTCTTATTTGTGTGTGTTCTTAACTCCACTTACTTGAATTGCAGAATATGCAGCAGAACCAGATTGTGTCCGGGCAGAAATTTGAAGGCTAAGAGAAGCTTTTTCAAGAGTGTAGGAAAGCGATTGATGTATATATATACAAAAAGTGTTTCGAGTCTAATTAAGACAAAAATTTTATAGAAGTTCGATAGAAAAATGGGTAGGGTCCTTTGCTTTGGAAGTTAGCATCCTGATTGTTATGATGATGCGGTCCATTGAAAGTAGATAGTTAGATACCATTTTCAAAACACTAGTGAGTTTGCATTTTGTTTGATGTAGTGGTCGGTAACGATTGTACTGTATCGTTCAGTTCCTCTAATGCATCTTCTGGTTTAGTTAGACATGATGATGTGTTAATCTTGTGCAAGAGTGTGAATTGGCCAAGGAAGAGGATCCTGCAAACAAAGTTTGAATCTATCAATATTTACTGGGTATTGTGTTTCAGGTTGCCGCCAGTGGTATTGTTGCTTGTGTAGGTATTGGAGACGGGAGAGTGTTGTTAACATTCTTGAAACACAAAAAGATCTGACCCCAAATTCGTTGATGGACACAACTTCTCATGATTTGGAACATGCTTCTGTCACTTGTCAGGCCATCGGTTAAGCAGCTTCATAAAACAGAATCTCTAGCCGAACCTTCTTTCCTACACAGTCTGACCACAGTGTTCAACTTACCAACAACCTATAGCATCACCATCAACAGCTCAAGAAAGACTCAGCCACCGGTTCCTCAACAATGTTCCAGTGCTAGGTTTGTAATTTGAGTGGGATCTTCACTTCATTTAAACTTGAGTAACACACACTGTACGATTAGTCTTGATATGGTGTTAGGGAGTTTGCTGCTCAGATGTTCCTTCATTGTTCAACTTGCGATATCATCTTCTGAATCCACACTCTCTGTTTGCCAGCCATTCTCCGGGCTCAGATGGTATGTTTGAGGTGAAGCACAACGAACGAAGGGCACTGAGTCTTACGTCTTCACAGTAACTTCTTCTTCTTGGTTTTATTTCAAAGGCTAAAATGCTTTACTGTATTTGTCAACGATATGATACTTGAATCTATTTTCAAATGTGAAGAATGAATATGGAAACTAAAGTGAAGAGACTGACTACTTGAGATTTGAGAATGGAATTTGGATTCCTTGACCAATAGATGAAAATAAAGAATGAGCTGAATCACTGAGGGGAGTCAAATTTGTGCTGGTGATTGCTTTACCTTAAGGGTGAGCTGAACAGGATCTGGTTGCAGCGAGCGTCTCCGTGTGCTAACTCCAAATGTTTTGACAGTAAATTTTCTCCAGGCATGCTTGTTTTTCATATATCTTGAAGATAACGAACGAAAGAAAGAAATGAGAATTGTGCATCTCACATCAAACACTATGTATTGAGAAGCTCTCTTTCAACCAGGGTTACCTTTAGTAGTAGTGTCCTCCTGATTGTTACTGTTTGATGAATTGTTTGACCCCTTTCACCTGAAAGAGTATCATCTGGTTCTTTTTCCGCCGTTTTTAGTGATGGAGAATTAACTCCCGGTTCAAGGTTGACAGAAATGTTCACTGGACATATGTACGCACAAGTTTCCTCAGAGAAAACATCAAATTTATTTTCTGGAGGAGATCCAGCTACTTACTGCTCAACGGTTTTGGATTCCATATCTAAAATTCTATCCTAGACGATGAGACATCAAATATTATATAAGGAACAAGTGATTTGAAGGGAAGATGAAAGCTCTCCGTATACAACTGAAGTTTCAAACCAACTAGCAAGAGTTCTTTCAGCGGTCAAACGATGTAAGAGCGGTAAGTCGAAGCAGAAAGTCTGGTGAGGTCGTTCAACAAATTAATCCTTTAATTTTCAATAAACAAAATCTTTGAATCAATCAGAGGAACCTGCAAACCAATTGACAATTTTCAAACTTGTATCCTGTTGTTAATCAAAATTCGAAATGAACCTTGTTGTTTACCACTAATTTCAGATGGTCTATGAACCTCAACACTAATTTCAGATGGTCTATGAACCTCAACACTAATTTCAGATGGTCTATGAACCTCAACACTAATTTCAGATGGTCTATGAACCTCAACACTAATTTCAGATGGTCTATGATTCTATGAACCTCAACACTATTACCTGAATGTTACACTTGAGAGGTAGGGGTTTTCAGACAAGTCTTATTGATGATAGTTCTGTGCCAACTTTTGCAATAAGGATGTATATCAAACAAACTAAACCCAAAAGAAAAAAGAAAGATAGAAAAGACTTATTGCCCTCTTTAAAACATTTCATTTGCTAGATTAGAACTTAGCAGTCATGGCTGATACAAGCAATTAGCCGGTGCCACATTTCTCACACGATCTATAAGTAGAGAAAGTTCTTGGTTAGCGTAATCAAGACGATCCTTGCAGATCATAGACTCTGTGAGGAGAGTTTCTGTGAGCGAATGAAACGTTTGAGCACAGTCATCGCCAATGCCCTGGCCATTTTGATTCTCTGCAGCAACGTGAGGACATTCCTGTCTCCATCGTAATAGAAAGTACTGCTCAGGTATAAGGAAGCAGTTCTTCACCGTCAGTACACGAAGAGTGTGCCTACACAATATTCCGGAGTGCTCAAATTCCTTGCATGAACACTGGATCTCCTCATTTTCCGGGTTCCAGATCACACAACATTCCCCTTCCATTTTCTTAAAGTGATGTACGATGTATGGACCATTGGCCATCTCAGACACAGCATACTGCACAGACAAAACCAGTTCGTTTTGTAATATGCTAAAGGCATAAGGCGTCAAAATCCCCCTTGCTTGATCTTCCATAGGCATACAGGTTTTCAAGCTCGGATAAGTGAATCGTGGCGGGATTTGCTTGGCTAGACTTGCAGCCGCACTGACCTGCAACGTTTTCTCGAATAATGAATCAAGGCAGCACTGAAATAATATTTGAAATTGCGTAAACTGTATGTCTCATTTGATTCACAAACCTCTTCAAGTAAGAGTTGCATGCATGTTGGCCCAGCAACAATTCTTTTTAAGAAAGAATCTATAGATAAATTAAACTCAGGGGTCATAGTTTGAGCTACAAAATGTTCTCTGATGTAACAAGGTGACCAGGATGCTCGGCACGAATAAAGCAATGCCGCATGTCTATCTTGAACAAGACCAAACCGAGTGACAAGGAGATTCCACTGCTGTTCAAATTCATCTATATTCCCTGCCCGACAAAACATCTCAAACCCAGCTCTAAATTCATCATAGTGCGACCCAAGAGTCTGAGAAAACCAGCTTGCTAGTTTGGAGACTATGTGCCACATAAATACCACATGGTGAGTATTTGGCATTTCCCTCGCAATAGCATCTTTAAGTCCTGCATCCATATCAGTCAGAAATGTCTGAGGATGCCGTCCTCTCATGAAACGAACAAAAGTCTGTCCAAAAATAAGACAAAATAATGAGAGCATGAGCACAAACATATATGACAACAAATTTGACTTGCACAAACCTGTAAAGCCCATGTGAAGGAAAGACAGCTCTCATCTTGCAGCAAAACACATCCCAGAAGAATCGCCTTGCCATTGTTGTCAATCCCAAAAAACACCCCAAGAAGCAAACCATAAGGGATTGACCGATAAGTAGTGTCGAAAACAACCACATCCCCAAACAAAGAGTAGGCACCAACAGAATCACCGAAAGCCCACGCAAGGTTTTCAACTTTCTGGTTCTCATCAGAGGTACAGTCATAAGCAAAACCCATATCCCTCTCAGCCAAAGCTTTACAAGACTCAAGAAGCTCAAGGGTATCACTCTCACGTTTCTCGCAAAGGAAAGCATCATTCTCTTGAACACTCTTCTTACACGCTCTAACAAAGTTCCTAACATCTTTCTCAATAAAAGGCAACTGCCCAGCGTGAACACCCTTCTCCAACTCCAACAACTTAACAATCCGGTTCACAGGGAAACCAGCTTTAGACAACAAAAGAATCCTATCCTGATCAGACTGCTGAATCTTCCTATAAGCAGGAAGCAACCTAACTTGATCATCTTCCAAAAGCTCATGGTTATGAACATTACTAAACTGAGAAACATACCAACAACGACTCACACCATCAACAACTTCTTTAGTCAAATACATCTTAGCATCGCACCCACATCTAACAGACTTACGCTCCCGTGGATGCTCTACATTAGCTTTCTTCCTAGGCTGGTTAAAACCAGAACGATAACAAACGAAATCTCTCCTATACACACCTAAGTTCTGACTCTCCGTAGACCGCGCTTTCCGAATCGAAAAGCCACTCTTCCTAGCGAATGCACTGTAATACTCAAAGGCCTCGTCGTCTGTTCTAAAGATTTGGCCAACGTAAGGCATGAACACAGTGTTATCATATAGTGATGATCCTGTACCTGTGGTTGTTGTTGATGAGTCTAGCTCGCTCTTAGTTACTAGGCAGCTTGATTCATCTCCTTCGAATCTGATGTAGCATTTCCAATCGCCACAAGGACATTGCTGACGACGAATCCAGATGTTATTCAACGACATCTCGTTAACGGATTTTAGAAGAAGATTAGATATATCCAATTTTCTTCTAGTCTGCAAACCCAATTCAGAAACCCTGGAAGAGGAACGAACAATCGAGAATTTTAATTGAGACAAAAAGGTCGCTAAGGAATTGGATCGTCTTCGATTACGCTTTATAGTTGTGGTGGGTGATACAACAACTCTCTGCCTTGTGGTTTCGAACTTGAGTTTTTTAACAAACGCCATTGTTCAACTCTTTTGTTTACTTTTCTCTCTCTTTTGGGGAAAAAAATGGGGGTACACAAAGTGACGAAACTAAAACTTTGCAAAACTCAAAATAAATATATAATATAATAAATAAATTAATCTTACAAAATTAATTAGTTTAATTAGTCTACAAAATTAATCTTACAAAATTAATAACTTTATTAATTTATTATTTGATCAGTGTGATTTTGTTTTGAGAATCTAATAATATGATATATTTTTTAAAAAATCTATATATATACATTTAGATATACATCTTAGAATCGATTAAACATAATTGCATAATTTATACTATATTATACATAATAGTGTATAATATAATTATATGTGCATAATGAGTTCTCATCTAGTTATATATATAGATGTATATTATGGGAATGTAATAGTACATTTCGATATTTCGCAAAAATATGTCTTATTGTGTACTTTTTAAAGAAAACATATTTCATTACTAACTAGATAAAGACACGTCTGTTGTGTGGGTTTAAAGTTTTGTAAATTATATTATATTTTAGAAAATATATTAAAATTTGTTGTACGTTATTTATAAGTTTTATGTTTGCTATAATATACATATTTATATCCATTTATCAATATTTTATGTATGTTACCGTTAAAAGCGTATTTTTTACACCTAAATATACTGTATATTACAAATATATTTTTTACTACCACCTAAAATGTATGTATGAACACATTAACCCAACCATTATATGTCTTTTTACTTTCAATTTTGCGTAGTGTTTTTAATTACTAAAATTATTGGGTCAAAAAATATTTTGAATAAAAAATATATTATATAATATACTAATCAATGATGTATCATCACAATAGTGTATAACCAACCATGGAGAGAACTTCGGCTCTGCCCTCATCCCTATGTAATCCAACGGCTAAAAACACATTCATATCTCAGACGACGACAACATGAGAGACTCGATAACCATCTTCTTTTAGTTTTACTAGGTTAGACCCGCGCGATGCCGCGGGATGTTTTTTTATTTATTTTTAAATATATTTGATGTTAAAAATATAATTTTTTATTTTTTGAAATTAGATTAACTATGAAAATTATGGTTTTGAAAATGATAAGATATAGAAATGCAATGAAACAATAAAATAAAGACAAACCTACAATGATTTGTAATTCCGTAATATTTGTTATTATAAGCGTTTACATTTGAGTCGATAATTTTACAATTAACTAATGTATTCTATGTGTTTTGGGATGTTTTTTTCGTATAGCTTGTTGTGGGAGATATATTGGTCTAGTTTAATTTTGAGGTGTTTTTTTGTAGTTTTAAATTTAATTATCTACATATAGTTTTGATTAGTTGTAAACTCGTCAACACATGTTCAAAATAATCAATATTGCCTTTGAAAATTTGTGACCGTAATAAGCCTCTTTTCATTTTTTTTGTTGGTTTTATATGGACCTGTGTCCATTTAAACACATTTCTTAACATCCTTGATTTCTACTGAAAGCAAAACTATGTCACAGTCCGTCCACATTCTTAAATAAAACCTGTGCACCACAAGTGAGAGAGAAGATCTTCAACTGTATTTAGATAAGTACATGTTTAGTTGAAGTGTTGAACTAATCAAAGAAATAAAAAATTAAAATCCTCGCAGCTAGGGTCAGCATATTGATGAATAGAAGCACATGCTACTAACTTAAAGTAGAAGATCTTAAACTCACACGTATGTAGAGAAATCGGCAAGTTAATATCATAGTTACAAAACATTAGCTACGTACAATATTTTCTATTTTCTTCGTTTATCTTATCGCTTATCAAAAATTGATCTCTTAACAAGATGATTTTGAGAGGAATTGATCATAGCTGATACATATAGAATCCAAGAAGAAAAGTAAACATATGTATCATGATCCATACAATTGACATTTGTCAAGTGCTTTCCATCTCCTATCATAAAAGCAGTTCAATTGTAGAAGATGTGATTGACTCATGAAACAACCTGTAAGCGATAAAAGTGGAATTTGTCATTAAAAAATTTGCCTTATAGTGTCAGTAAATTGTCTTTCCTTCTGCCATGGCCCATGGGAGGGAGTAATCAGGTCCAATATCAATGCAATGAACCTGGAAAAATCCACGAGGTTGAAGAATGAAGAAGCAAGCAGAGTAACTAAAGAAGAAGCAATTCATCTGGAAATATAAGAGATGTAGAAATTTAACCTTGACAAGACATTAAAGAAGGATGCATCGCGAATCTTGCCTGGATAATTCTGCTATGGAAAAGGCATTGATACAAAATAGGAGTGTTAGAATATTGAGAAGAGAAAGAACAAAACAGAGTAAGAGACGTCGTCTCTTCGAGAAACAAAAAGTAAAATAGAAACTCTTTTATATATCTGAAATTTGTTACCTTATTACATCATCACACACGCTTATAGTTATATACATGTGTTATGGTCGTAACCGTACATCGTCGGATCTGATGAATAGATTCTGGTGGATCAAGAAGAAGAAATCCACCACAACCAAAATTATGTTCTCTACACATTACCTTATCATCTCTACATGTTCAAATGTTACACAGCTTTTTACCACACAAGATAACTCTCATACAGACTTTCAACTTTAATCACAAACATGTATGATAATAGTCCACCAAAATGATCAAGCTGTAACTCTACAAAGGAACTAAAACTTCACAAAGTTACAAAAAAACCAGATGAATTAAGTTCAAAATTTTAGATTGATCAATTACTCGATCTGAATCTGGAAAGAAAGGATGGAAGATTCACTTACCCAGAATCGGAGAGGAGAAATATACAGCACATAAATCTTCAATCCCAAAAATAAAAAGTAGAAATCAAATTAGCAAGAATATATATGCAAGTAATAGGAATCAGTAAAGTAAATCGTAGTGTAAGTTAAGGGCGATTTTTAACAAATACCTATGTCTTTGATTTGGAGAAGCTCTACGACAATCGACGTTGAGACGAGAATCTCGATGCGACACAGTTTTAGTAGCTCCGACGAGAATAGCTTTGAATCCGACGGTGGTGATGCTCCCAGCCATGGTATAAATAGCACAGTCGGTCGAAGGTTAAAAGGCGCCGAAGAAGAAAATTGTATCACGGCGATGAAGAAAAGAAATCGAGCAATAGATTAAACGCTATCGTTTTCAATTTGCTTTGTCCACATAAGAAAAAAAAAGCTGACATGTATTAATTGTTTTAATTTGATAGGCTAGCCATTTTAATTGATGTGTCATTTTCTCCTTCAATACAAAATCTGATGTGTCAAGCAAGGAGAGCAACACATTGAAGTTTTATTGTATTGATTTATCTATTACTTATATTGTTAAAACTATGCCAAAGAACCCTATTAAATAAAGGGAAAAAGGAAGAGGCATATTCTTTTACTATTAATTTTTTCTNCATTCTCTCCTTCAATACAAAATCTGATGTGTCAAGCAAGGAGAGCAACACATTAAAGTTTTATTGTATTGATCACCAAAAGATAAATGAAAATCCATAAAAACCCTAAAAGAAAAAAAAAAAAATTAAGAAAAGGAAAAAAAAAAAACATTTTTATTTTTGTTGCTGTCTTTCTATTCTATCTTAAAAAAAAAAGAAATGGAACCTAACGAAAGGCACCACCACCACCACCACCACCAAGACCAACAACAACATCTCACTTCTTCTTACTACAACCCTTTCAATCACAATCCCACCACCGTCTCCGCCACAACTTCCGCCGGAAACTTGATTCCTTCCTCCAACAATGGGAATTTGCAAACACCTAATGATGGGTCTTCTTCTCTCTTCTCGGTTCCTTCTTCGGCTGTAAATGTTTCGATTGATCCGGTTAAGAGGAAGAGAGGGAGACCTAGGAAGTATGAGACTCCAGCTCAAGCTTTAGCCGCTAAGAAATTGGCTTCTTCTGCGAGTAATTCTTCTGCTAGAGAAAGGAGAGAGCAAGCCGCCGTTGCTGCTGCCGCCGGTGTTTCGCCGCCGGTTTCTAAATCCGGTTCAAGGAAATCACTTTTGGGTTCTGTCGGTGCGTTACTCAAAACCCCTTTACGTCTCTTCTCTTCTCATTGTCCTAAAGATTTGATCTTTGATTCGTTAGTTCTCCAAATTTGTTGTCTTTTCATTGATATCTTGTTGTTCTGTTTCCTGTTAAAGTTTCAAATTTTTTAGGGATGAAACTGAAATTTCTCAGTTTTGGTATTTAGGTAACTTTCATATAAGTTGATGGCTTTTGTTTCCATTATAAGTTGTGGTATTACCAATTCAACCTGAATCCAGTTCATGCTGAAGATTCATATTAGTTTATATGATAAAATGATCACCAGTATACCTTATTGTGTATTGAAGTCGTCTTGCTCATATAATTTTTGTCTTGTTGTAGGGAAAACTGGGCAAAGCTTTATTCCGCACATTGTTAATATAACTCCTGGTGAGGTGAGTATTATTATTGGTCAATGATACTTCTTTAAAGGGTTTGGTTAATACTGCAACTCTATTGGTTTGAACGCTTCTTAGATCAGTTGTATAATCGGCTTTGCTAGAGATCTTCTATAAGGTTTTCTATTGTTTTTTCATTTATGCGAATACAAATTTGGATTGATCAAGCTGTCCTCTTATGTGTTTGATAGGATGTGGCAGAGAAAATTGTCCTTTTCGCTCAGCAAACCAAGCATGAGTTATGCGTTCTTTCTGCGTCTGGCTCCATCTCTAATGCATCCTTGTCTCACCTGGCATCAGGAACCAGTGTATCTTATGAGGTGATTCTCTTGTTGCTATCTAGTACCTTTCAAGTAGTTCTTGCGTATAAACTCTTTGAAATTTGGAAAAGGATATCTTCTTTACTCTGGATGACATATTAATGTCAACCTTTTTTCTTATCTTATGATGATGTATTGATTCTCTGTTCACCATATTTTTAGAGCCTATGAAATTGGTTTCTTTTGGGACCTGTTTGTTACAGCTAAAGAATCTTTATTCATTTCTGACATACATGTTTGAGAATTACATATGATGATCATCAACTTGCTTCAGAATTACAAACTTTTATTCAGGGTCAGTATGAAATTCTCTCACTGAGTGGATCTTATATTCGGGGAGAGCACGGTGGTAAAACTGGTGGCCTTAGTGTTTGTTTATCTAGTTCAGATGGTCAGATCTTCGGTGGAGGAGTTGGGGGACACCTAAAGGCTGCTGGTCCAGTTCAGGTATATTTCCTCTCTTCTTATAATAATATAACTTTACCTGTGTGCCAACTATTATACAGATGTAAAATCAGTTTGGCCCCCTGCTTCCTCCTATGCCGATATCACCTGAATTTAGAAATGGGATTCCTTGATACGTGACAAAGGGTTTTGGTGTTTTCTAATTAGTTTTTTGGTGATTTTCCTTTTCAAACTAAGTGCTGTAAGAGTTTATCGTTTTTAGATTAGGATTATAATTTGAAATGTTACTTGGCGTTTATAACAAAAACTGAATTTCCAAGAACTAACCTTAAATCCAAGAGGGTTAAGAAGAAGCTTAGCTTAAATCCTTTTCTTATTTTCACATTACGAACAATTTTGGTAATGAGATCAAAGAAATACTCTTTGGCTTGTATCAATAGGATAACCTCTGATTTCGTGGCTTTGGTTTCCCCTGCAGGTGATTCTTGGCACGTTTCAGCTAGAAAAAAAGAAGGATGGAAGAAATGGTGTGAAAGGAGATGATGCTTCAGGAAGTGGCAACGTGTTACCTTCTCCTGGCGCAGAATCTTTGCTTGGCTACCATCCTGGTATGGAATCTTCTGAAAGGAATCCAAACGATGAGCATCATACTATTACTAGCAGTGCATTGGGTGGTGGAGCTCATTTCATGATGCAACCACCTCAGGGCATGCACATGGCACATGCCCGACCTTCCGAGTGGGGAGGTACTGGATATGATTTGTCAGGTAAAAATTGCTAACCACTTATTTGTTTGTATCTATTGGGTCATCAATAGGTAGCTTACTGTGTTCTCGACCATTTAATGAGACTGAGTCTTTCACAAGCCTAATAATAAGACTGATTTTGTTTGTGGTTTGGACTGTTATGGTGGCCTTATGAATGTTATGTTGTGCAGGACTGAGAGGAAATGGGTCATCAGAAAATGAAGATTATGAGTAAATTGGCAGATTAGTAAGGATTCAAGTTTCCAGAGAAAAGTGTGTAGGGTTTTAGATCGAAACCGACGTTGAGCATGAATTAAAGTGAGAGTGGACTTAAGTCTGATGGAATTTTTCATTGCAAAGGCAGTGAGAGAGAGAGAGAGAGAGAGAGAGAGAGAGAGAGAGAGAGAGAGAGAGAGACAGGGAAGACAGCGATGCTTTTGCTCTTAGTTCAGTGTAAAATTATAATAACTTCACTTCTGGATTCTGTTTCATTTCACCTTTTTTTTTTCTCAAAGAAATTGCAAATTTCAGGAATATAGACAGTAAAACTTCTACAAATTAATAATATAAGGTCTAATATTTTATTAATGTATAGAGATATTAAATTGTTGAAAAACTTATATTTAGAGAGATTTTTTTTTAATTTTGTATCTTGAATTTATTCCGTCCATCTCTAGGATTTGAAAATCATTTGGAACTATGTAGTCTTTTACGACTAGTAACAAATCTCGAATAACTTCCGAATCACGTGATGACTTTGTCTGATTTCCTAATGGATTAATTCGAGATTTGTCACGTGATGACTTCCATTAGGAACCTTTTGTAGTAAAATGGAAATAACTTCCGAATCACGTGATGACTTTGTCTGATTTCATTTGGAGGTGAAATTAACTCTTCTAGCTTTTCAATAACTTCAACGACATTTCATTTGCGCAAAGAATGTCAAACTTTTGATGATTTATAACGGTAGTAAAAATTGTTTTGTTGTATTTTATGTTTTTTATACCCAAAAACTTATAATGACTCTTGAGTTGAGCTAGGGATTTGTCCATTTAATCTTTGATGATTAGTTATAGTCAATAATATTTATTATTTCTAGTTTACTACTCCTTCTGTTCCAATATATAAGATCTTTTAGGTTTTTTTCTTTGTTCTATTTTATAAGTTTTTACAAGTTTATATCATATATGCACTTTGTATATTAGTTTAATAAATTTTGACTATTTAAATTATGCAGTATTTTTTTCTATTGGTTGAATTTGGTTAAATGATACAATATTTCTATTTATAGTTTTTTAAACTTTTGCTTTAAACTACAAAATCTTATAAAATAGGGAGTACAAAATAATATGCTAAATTAAGTTGCAGCACTCATATTGTATGATTGTATCATTAAAAAGGGAAAATATTAAACGTGTGTGCTTGGTCAGTTGCCTTAAAGGCCTCCAGAATTCTAAAATATTAAACACAGTTTGACTATCAACCCACAAAAAGAAGTTTGTAATCGCAACCAAACATGCATATCAAAGTCCAAGTGGATGAAGGTCGTCATTAGATTAATGGCAATTCAATGATTATGCTCGCTGACCAAGTCTCTTTTTTTCATTTTATATACCACCTCGTTCAGTTTATATGTTCATTTCCAACTCGTCAATCAATAATAGTATGAAAAGTGATTTTTTACTTTACTGGTTTAACTAGATTAAGAGCACGGATTGAAATTTATTATATTTTATTGTAATTTTTATATAAAATATAATTTATGTGATTATTTTTAAAAGTTTTTTTGATAAATATTATGCAATAAAATTATATCTTAAATATGATGATTTGAAAAAACACTTATTTTGTAAGTTTTATATTGTTAATGATTCTAGATAAATACTCGTGCTATAACAATAGTTAAATTTTATATTTTAAAATAATTTTTTTAATATGTTGTATTAGTTTATGTACGTGAAGTTGTTTCAACAATGTATAACTTGAAAGTCATTATAAGACATAATTTTGTGAATTTGGTTTTTAAAAAGCAAGTTATTATATTATGAGTAATTTAATATATTGTTATACTTTTTGTTTTAATATACTTGGTTTTTTTAAATTCTTTCATATTATAGTGACATTATTGACATTGCTATAACAAACCAATTTATAGTGTTTATAGTTTCTAACTTTAATATCAAGTTTTAATATTTTAAAAATATTTCGAAATAAATTATTTAAAGTTTATCATATTATATAAAATTATATAAACTATTCAAAATATAAAATTCAAAATTTTTTTTATGAAACTGAATATAAATATTTAAAATTTTGACATGTTACTCAGTAAAATTTTTAATTCAATAGATATATATTTTAAAGAATAATATTAATAAAACTTGAATATTTTATAGATTGAATCATTTATATTTGTTTATAAAAATTCAACTTATAGTATATCCAGAAATAAAATTATTTTTTAATTATAATAAATAATAGGATAATTTATTTATTTCACAAAATAGACTCATCTATAAAAATGAGAGATGAAATATAATGATAATGAACAAATTAATATGTTAAATTAGATATCAAAGAATTTTATTTGATGAATAATTTAATAAAAGAAATTAATATGGTAAATTAGATGATATCAAATGATTCTTTAGAATATTCTCTTTAAGATTTTTGGAAACAATGTTGTGTACTTCCGTTTTATTATACTAGATTTTAATTTGCGGTACACCGCGTGCATATAGTTTTATTATTATTTATATTTTATATTCTATTTGTTTGTTAAATATTGGATATTTTATAAACAGAGAAATAACCTAATTTTCTGGCCGCTTGTGCGTCTAAATGTTTATATTAATTTTTTAACCTGTAATATACTATATGACCATTTGTTTATATATTTAGTTTGTTTTGTTTAGTGTTTGAGATTCTATTTCGATTTTTAATTATTATAACAAAATAATAAGGGATCTAAATACATAACAAGTCATTTATATGATGTGATTAAGTCATATTTTTCCTAATGAATTAATTATTTTACACAATCTTAGATAAAACAAATTGATTTTATATGTCAGATATTACAATATTTATAGTGTTGGCAAATAATAAAATGAGGATTTAACCCGTGTTAGCACATATTTAATAATGTTTTATTAATTCCAACATGTCCTTTTTATAACCACATTATATAGTATTTTTAATTTTTTTTAATTTTACATATTCATAATATTTTAAATTTTATTAAATTTATATATATATTAATTATAATATTTAAATAATAAGGAATCGAAGTTCTTGTTACGTTAATAATCAAAACTCATAGGTTTGGAAAATAAAATGGAAAATATATCATATTCTATGTCTCTATATAACATTGATTGATGTTTTTTTTTGGTTGGAATCACTACAAGAAAACATGCTTTTTTACGACTACAGTTGGTGACTACAAATGTAGTCGCCAAAAATGGTGACTACGTAACGACTAATATACGACGATTTTACGACTACAAATATTTGGTTGTATATCAGTCGCTTTTTGGCGACTACGTATGGTAGTCGGTAGTTTAGTCGTAATTTAGCGACTATTTTATGACTATATTGCATACCAAAACATGTAGTCGCTAAATAGTCGCCAATTTAGTGACTAATATGCGACTCATAGTAAAGATTGCTAAGAAGTCGCATATCAGTCGCTATTTTAAAAAAAAATTATAAAAAAAAATTAATCTTGAACACTTAACCAAACTCCAAAAGCTAAATTATAAACTGTAAATCTTAGAAATNCAATTTTAAACTTTTATATTGCATATACAGAAACTAAATTATACACGATATAACCAAAATATAACCATTATATATATATATGTATAAAATCAATTTGTAAAACTATTTAGTATTTACATATACTTTAATCTTTCTAAAATTTATTAAATTAGTCATTTTTAAACCTAAAACTAATCATTTGAGCCTTAAAAAGCTTTGTATCACTTTGGGCTTTGATATAATCGAAATTGAGCCACAAAAGGAAAACAGAACACAAAAACAAAAAAATGCTAACCCTAGATTTTGTGCCTCCGTTCCTCGACAAAACAACATCACTCTCATTTCTCATTTCTCTATTTCGAATCGCGATGACTTGTCCGGCCAAGCCTCCGATCGTCGTCTTCCACGTCCCGTCGATTTGAGTCTGTCGGGTAAGTCTTCTTTCTCTAATCATCTCCCCCTTTTCTCTAGGACTTCTCGAAAAAACTATTAGATCTAAACTTTTCAGATCTGTTTTAGTCTGAGACCCACAAAATGAATCTTCGTCGAAGATTTTTATTAACTCTTCCTCATTTCATTTGTCGTCTCTGCTCTCAAATCCCAAGCTTTCCCTGTAATTTGAAACCCTGATTTTACGTTTTAATCTCGAAAAGTCCAAGCTTGTTATGTAATTTTTGTATTTCACACAATTAGGGTTTTCACAGAGGTTCCCGGATCTTTAAAATCGACTTCGTTCACAGTCACCTCAGTTTTGGTGTGTTTATTTGATAAAACTCGATATGTGTTAACTGGATTTGTTGAAGTTGAAGAACATGTCAAGAAGCTTGAAGAAGCAGTTGGCTGGAAGAAGATAGGTAAAAGCCTTATGTTTATTTTCGATTATTACTCTTGTATTTCAGATTATTTCATATCGAGCATAAATTTTAGTTGCTTAACATTTTTTCTGCGAGTCCATGTTAGTCAAAGTTGCTAGGTTTGGTTTTTGAATATGAGAGTTTCTTCTCTTTCCAACCCAATTTCAAAGGAATAAATTAAACTTTGCCTTAAAAGTTCTGTGTCTTTAGTTTGTGTTTTATTTTGATTTTGAATAGATTAGATTTTAATTCGAGAAGCAAGCCACCAGATATATAATTAGGTTTATAGCTCTGTTGATTGATTTGTGTTCTATGATGATTATGTTAAGGTGAGTAGAATCATAGATTTGAGCTATATTAATTTGGGTCCTACGAAAATCTGAATCTTGTTGTAGGACCTGCGAGGTCATGTTCTTTTGTCTGTTCGTTGCAAGGAGGCTCATGGTCACCATGCTCAAGGGCTCTCATGTTTAAACCAATGCAGCACCCTTCGTTGTATTCAACCTGTCAAGAAGCTGTATAGATCAGTTTTTGCATCTAACAGTTAGGATTCTTTTGTGTTATAGATTGACATGGACACTATTGAAGTCAATAACCTGAATAGGCAATTCATATTCTGTCCTTCTCATGTTGGGCACTCCAAGGCTAAGGTATATTTGCTTAAGCTAAGTCCAAGGGAATCCAGTTCATAAGAGAATTCATGTGACCATATATAATCAAAGTTGTTAACCAAAGTTGTTGGGTTTGTTGAATCCAGTTTAGGAGGTATATGTGAGCAACCTGGGCTCATTCTCCATCGCTTCAAGGTATGTAAGCAGCCTGAGCTCATTCTCCCTCGTTTGTGTTTGTTAAATCCAGTTTAGGTATATGTAAGCAAACTTCTTTCTTCTCCATTTCAGCTGATTTCTCTCTGATGGTGTCATTAAGCAACATGAGCTCATTCTCCCTCACCTTAAGTTCCTTAAGAGATGCTTCCATCTGCTCAGCTTCCTTTCTCCTTGTCTCGGGTCTCTACAGTTTGCTTCAGGTCAAAATCTTTAACATTCATCTCAAAAGCAAAAGACTTCTCATATGGGAAAGCAAAGCAACCTCGCTTCAAACATTAAACCCTTGATGTTTCTGCATTTCCCCCAAGATACCTCCAATATTTACTTTCTCTTTTTACTAGTATGATGTATTCTTATTTTTAATTATGTTTTTAGTTTTATTTTGTAATACATTTTTAATATCATGGTTTCATAACAATAAATATAGTATTTTTTATTTTTAATATCAATTCATTCCAAAAACAATTATATATCTATTTAAAAATAATTAATAAATATATAAATTATTATTATTAAAATAGTATATATCTATATATATAATGTTGTATAAATACAATTTATTTAAATGCATAATCGTAAATTAGTCACTAAATTTGGTGACCACATTATGACTATTTTGCTTAGTCGTAAAATAGTCGTAGCGTAGTCACTGAATTTAGTGACTACATTACGACTAAATTTACGACTACGCAAAATAGTCATAATGTAGTCGCTATTTGGCGACTAATTTTACGACTATTTATTTTAGCGACTCTCGATTTACGACTACTGGTTTTAGTCGTTATTTAGTCGTAACACACTGTTTAGCGACTAAATAGTGACTAATAGTGCAGTCACTATTTGCCTGTTTTCTTGTAGTGAATGAAATGTAAAATATTTAGGAAATAAAATCTGAAATGATGTTGTTTTTGGAAAGTTTTTAGGGATTAAATTTGTAAATAAGTTTTTAAATACATATAACTTCAAGGGTAAAACACCAAATGTACTTCAAAAATGTTAATATAAATTTAGGAAACAAAATTCTGTCGTGATACTATTTTTGGAAATTTTTGAGGGGTTAATGTTGTAAATAAAAACATAAATAAGTAAACTTAAAAGGGCATAACACAAAATATACTTCAAAAATGTTAATATAGATAGATAGGAAATAGTTTTAAAAATATCTGAGGATGTATTATTTGTAAAAAATATTATTCTTAAAATTATATAATGTTTACGTAAAATGAAAATAAAAAGTGTCAAATCTGTGCTTGCACATTCGTAAACTTCTTGTTTTGGTTACTCGTCATGAAATTGAGACTTTGCGTTTGGAACAATGTAACAGGTAAATAAAACCGGCTCTAAATCTAACTTGTGCTAAAACACATACGAGTCTACCATCTACATATCTAAACGACCAGGCCCATTTTTTTTAATTAATAATAATGAATAATAAATATAATAATAATTTATACTATAAAAGTTAACCAACTCTTTTCATCTTTCTGCCATATCAATAATGGAGAGAGTACTATATGTCCATGACTAAAATCAACCAATCATCTTTTCTTTATGTTGTTTGACTGATCCTCTTCGTCTTCCCTTACTTGATTTTCGTAGTAACTGCTATTTCGATCCTTTTCATCTTCTCTTGCTTTGATTTTTGTAGTAACTGTTCCTTTATGATATCTCTCACATCCTGCTACTTTTTTTTTGTAATGAAAGAAGATGTGGAAGATGAAGGTCAACTACAAAGAAATGAGAACTTGAAGAACAAACATATTCAGAGAGTACTCTTTTGAAGAAATCACCAACGAGACTTGACTTTAGAATATAGATTAGAATACTGAAGATAAAAGATGACTGAACTTCCTAAAGAAATAAAATTGTTTTATACTGATGTTAAGACAAGAGAAAATTATTAGTTATGCCATACACAATACCAAAGTTTTTTTCCAATGCCATTTCTTCTAAAGCCTTATCCCGCCTGCCACAATCCTACATATAAAAGACTATTATACCCTTCTCTCTTTTAACCTAAAACTAATTATTTTTTTTTGGTTTTTTTCTGGGAGTTGAAACGTGTAAACCTTTATTTCCAGATCTTTTATTTTTTTGTCAAATCCCAAATCTCTTATTCTAATCAAGACTTCTCATCTTCTTCCATCTCAATTGCCATACACAATGGTGTTGTGATGCCCCATGCTCATCTTCTTCTATCTCAGTCGCTCTCTATGGTGGTGGTGTGAATCTCAATTTTCTTTCTTTCTTATCTCTGTTTTCTTTCTTTCCCTTCTATTCTCTCTCTCTATTTGAAGATATTATTTTTCAGATCTGCTTACTTTTCTATTCTCTATTACTCAGATTTGGGCTCAGCTGGTGGACACAAATGTTGGAATCCAAGAAGCCATCATTGGAAGTCAAACTATGTATTACTTTATAGACTAGATTTAGAAGAGATGATTCGGATCTGGTCTACCGAGATTTGTCTATCAGTGGAAGTCAAACTAGGTATTACTTTATAGACTAGATTTAGAAGAGATGAATCGAATCTGGTCTACCAAGATTTGTCTATGATGAATCGAATCTGGTCTACCAAGATTTGTCTATCAGTGGACTTTGCTTGTTGGTTGTACAATTAGTGTGGGCAGACCTACATGGGTGGACCAGTATTTTTGTTATCAAAGGACAAGTGTAGTCACCAAGTAGATCTGGTCCACTAAGAAAACCGGTGGACAAAAACGTGGTAGACAAGTAAGAAAACCGGTGGACAGAAACGTGGTGGACAAAAACCTGTCCAAGTATTGAATTTAGTCCACCGGAGGCACAATAAGATCTGTATATGCATCTACATACATGCAGTGTGGAAAAAATGGTTTTATATTATTAATGGACAAGTGTTGTCAAACCAAGCAAATTTGGTCTACTAAAAGTCCAGAAGACATAATTAGGGTGGACAAATGTTGTCAACAAAAAGGATCTGATTACTCATCAAACCGAAGAACATAAATGTGGTGAACAATAATTTGGTTGCATAATTTTTTTGATTTTTTCTTCCTGTAATTAAAGGGTAAAAATGTCTTTTATTTCTATGACATAAAACAAGAATATGGCATTTCTAAAAAGGAAACAATAAAAATGGCATTTTTCACAACTTTAGTTTTGAAAATGGCATATCTCATAAAATTCCCATAAGACAATCTTAACATCATCTAGAAATTGTCTAATTGGAATTGATTAGTATGTTTATTGTTCTAAATAGCTGATGAGTACAGCTTGTGGCTTTTTAGGCTTCTCAAAAGTCTATATCCACACATGAACAGATTTATATTGGTTGTAACTGGTTATCTTTTGTAGCTTACCTATACTATGTTAATGCATTAGTAATGGTTTATTTTTTTTGTTCAAAATAGATTACAAGTTAGTTTCTTCATCATGAGAATTGCATGTTATGTTTTGCCTACTGTTTTCTTTAATTATTCATATATTTCTTGCTTTGGTACGGTGTAGCAGGTTCGAAAACGATTAATCCTTATATGGCAGGAGTCGTGAATATATAGAGAAAGATTTTTAATTAGTTATTTTAATTATAGTTTGTAAATGATTATATTTATTCTCATTCGTTTACACACAAGAAAAATCAAAATTCTCTCTTAATATTACATTGTTGTGTTGTTTTCCTTATTTACAAATATTTTTTCTATGACTCTATCTGCTCAACTATACACATGATTGCAAGTTCATTCTCACTATGGTGAACCTTAAGGATTTTGTCTTTGAGTGGTATTGTTTCTAAACTTTTATTATATGTATCTAGGGCCGGTATGTGTGTTGTATCTTACTATAGAATAAGAAGAAACTGGTCATTTTGTGTTTTGATTCTTAATAGGTAGAATAGATTATGAGACTTGGAATTGTCTAAATTTACTACAGTTTTTTTTCTTACTGCTATAGTGCCAGAGAAAAAGAAGATTCAATCATGTGTGGTGGGTACTCCAAATTTTTAGTCACATGATATTGATCACCATGGTTTGTGTTTTCGTTTTTGACTACTCAATACACGATCTGATATTGACAGTAAAAATGTAATTATTCATATCGCCAAAAGATAACCCGCACAGTGCACGGGTACTCATCTAGTAATAATAATAATCTAAGCTAGTGGTCTCATACCCACTAGCCACCTAACCACACACAACCAACAATCGAAATTAATCATACCAATAAATAACCAAAATCTAATAACCAATATTAAATAACAGTATTAATTCCAAAACCTTAAACTAATGATCCAAACAACATACACCAGAGAACCAGCAATCCTAAGCAACATTCTAGGACTCAACTCTAGCAACCTAATATAAGCCAGACAACAACCAAGCGAGCCACTAGAACATCCTCCTCTTCATTTCCTTGATTCCACGATCACACTTTGCCTTTATCTGCACCACAAACACAAATTGAGATGCATGAGTATTTTATAAACATTCAGTGAGGCAATCCTCCCATCTATTGGGCTATACACACAAGCAATTGAGATACTCTAACCATCAAACAACAATCAACAAACAAACTAGACACTGCATCGACCGACACCATCAGGGGATTGCGTCGACCGACGCATGATCTGCATCGACCGATGCAAGGTTCACTTGCATCGACCGATACTCACGTTGCATCGACCGACTCATGCTTGACACTACACAAAAAACCCTAGTTGCATCGACCGACGCCTCCACATGGCATTGACCGATGTTCCTAGGTCAAATTGCGTCTTCCTCGCATTGCATCGACCGACTCACAAAGTGCATCGACCGATGCACATGCCGAGCATCGTTTTCCCCAAAGCTTCTCGCTGGATCTTCGTTCCTAGAAACGTCAAACTCGATCCCAAGCCACAAGAAAGCTTCACAAAGCCTCTAATAACGTTGTAACAAGCCAAACAACACATAAACAAGCAGATCAGAGAAATCTCAAGCTTAGATAAGCCATGGTCATGCACTCACCTTTGCCAAGAATATTCTGAACCTTAAACAAGCTAAACAACGCTCTTACGAAGCTCCTACAACGATCCCAGCTACAAATCTCTACAGGAACAGCCTCAAATCTCCCAAAATCCTCAAGAACACTGAAGAACTTTTTCTCTCTCTTCTTTGCTCTCAAAAAGGCCAATCTCGTCGAATGAAGACAAAAACTTGACTTAAGGGTTTTCGCTAACCCAAAATGCAGCGTTTTACTTAACTCAAACTGCACAGAAGAGGCCTTGCATGACCGATGCACATCCCAAATCGGGATTCCGGTTCGCGGATGTTACAATTCTCCCCCACCAACATAGATTTGTCCTCGAATCTCGAACATCCATCAGCCAAGGACTCCCGTGCAACCGTCTCTACGGCCTGTAGATCCTCCAACCGATCTATGAAGGTGAGCTCTAGGCGATAGACTCGTGTTCCAGACATTATTTGCTCTCGACTTTTGGACTTTCCTTTACTCATAGGCCTTAACCTTGAGTTTTTATTGGCTCATCATAAGGCCGAAACCTGCATGCCATAATGTTGGCTCCTCATCAGGCCTAAGCCCGCATGCCATAATATATAAGGAAGTCCAATATTCGTCTCTCGGGTTGCCACCCTACAACGCGCCCTTGGATCGTCATCCGAAGTTGATATACCAACCATACTCTCAAGCCACAAAGTTTCAAAATATGGCGGTACTAGGAGAACTAAAGTCTCCCAAGAGTCACGAGCAAACAATTTTGAACACGTCTGAGCCCTATCCCTAACCAGGTTTCCTTCTGTGGCTCGCGTAAAATAACACAATGTCCTACCAACCACATATCCCTTCACCGGAATACCTCATGACCACACACGGATCATCTACATGCCACAAGGACCGCCGCAATGGCCAAACACATGTCCTAAACATGACCGCCACCAAGGCCAAATTAATGTCCTAAACAGGACCGCCACAAAGGCCAGACAAATGTCCAAAACAGGACCGCCACCAAGGCCACTTGTCCCAAAGGACCATCACAAAGACCATTCGTCTCCAAGGACCGTCACAAAGACCACTTGTCCCAAAGGACCGTCACGAAGACCATACATCCCGAAGGATCGCCTAAATAGGCCACACGTCCCGAAGGACCGTTACGAAGACCACATCCCGAAGGACGGCCTAAACAGGCACATTGGCTAAACAGCCCGCCACAAATGTCACACAATTGGCTAGGCAGCCCGCCACAAAGGCCTTACAATTGGCTAAATAGCCGGCACAAAGGCCACACACTTGGCTAAACAGCCCACCACAAAGGCCACAAAATATCTCAAAAGACCGTCCCACACGGGCACAATGACTCAAAAGTCCGCCATGAAAGCCACACAAGCCCCTCAAAGGCTCACAACCACTAAAAATGGACAAATTCTAACTCCCATAAAACTTTCCATTTTTAGAACTTTCCACTTTTGGAATCTTCCCACTTTTAGAAACTTCTATTTCAGGAAACTTTCCCTCAAAACCACTGCCTCACGGAAATTTTGTACCCCGAACACCACCTCATCTTATTAATTAGTCGCACAACCAACCACCCCTAAGCGACCAAATAAACAAGAGAGATAGGCTATAATACTCCATTATCGTTCCAGCCACGGATTACAGATGGGACCAGGCTAGACAAGCTCAAGTCGCGGCTTGCTTCTTATACCACTTCTTAAACATTTCCTTCATCCTCGTCTCTGGCTCCCAAGTATGCTCCTCAACACCATTATAGTCCCAAAGTACTCTCATCAAAGGAATCTTCTTCTTCCGAAGTTCCTTGATCCTCCTCTCGAGAACCCTAACTGGCCTCGCCTCTAAAATCATATTAGGCTAAAGATCCTTAGGAATCTTAGCCGACAACTGATCATCTTCACAGAGACACTTCCGCAACATAGACACATGGAAAACCTTGTGGAACACACGCATAACCTCTGGCAACTCCAGCCTATATGCTACCGGTCCCATCCGCTCAATCACTCTGAATGAACCCATATACCTTGGACTCAACTTAGTCTCCGTCTCCTACCTGAAACTCAAGATCTCTCCTCCTCTTATTAGTATAACTCCTCTGCCGATCCTAAGCTTCCTTCATGTTCAGCATGAGAACCCAAATCTTCTCGGAGGTCTCCTGAACAAAACTAGCACCATACATGCTCCTCTCCCCCACCTGAGTCCAGCATAACGGTGTACGACATGGCCTCCCATACAAAGCCTCATAAAGAGCCATCCTAATACTAGCCTGATAACTGTTGTTGTAAGCAAACTCCACCAAGTTTAGGTGATCTGCCCAAGGGCCACCCTAATCCAACACACACATCCTCAGCAAATCCTCCAGCGTCTGGATTGTCCTCTCTGACTGTCAATCTGTCTGGGGATGATAAGCTGTACTTATATGCACCTTAGTGCCCATCTCTGCCTGAAATGCCTTCCAGAACATCGAAGTGAACTTAGAATCCCTATAAGACACAATACTCGCTGGCACCCCATGCAACCTGACTATCTCCTTCACACACTTCTTAGCCAAAACCGCTGCACCATCAGTGTTCTTAATGGCCAGAAAATATGCTGACTTGGTCAACCAGTCCACAATGACCCAAATAGCATCAACGGTCCGAGACACGGGCAATCCTACCACAATCTCCATCGTGATCATATCCCACTACCACTCTGGAATGGGCAAACTCTTCAGTAACCCGCCTGGAACCGGATGCTCAGCCTTCACTAGCTGACACACATCGCACCTCGCGACCCAACTAGCTACATCCTTCTTCATCCCGACCCAATGGTAATACCTCTTGAGATCACAATACATCTTAGTCGCTCCTGGAAGAATAGAAAACATGCTCCCATGAGCCTCCCTTAGAATCTCCTGCCTCAACTCCTCATCCTTTGGGCACACAAATCCGCCCGTGCACCAAAATAGTACCATTAGCTCAGACCTGATACTCTGAATCCACATCCTTAGAGGCATTCACTAGCCCCAAATCCTTCTCCTGAGCCAACCGCACCCTGCTCAGAAGATCTGCTCTATCAGGCGCCTCCAAACCCAACAGCTCATGAGAAACCGCACACAGACTCAATGCATTGATCTCTCCTACCAGAGACTCCATGTCCTGCTCCTGAGCCGAAGCTGCCCTCTTCCGACTCAGAGCATCTACTACCAAGTTAGCCTTACCAAGATGATAGCTATCTCCAAATCATAATCCGCCACCAGCTCCATCCACCGCCTCTGCCTCAAATTCAGCTCAGGCTGAGTGAATATATACTCCAGGCTCTTATGATCTATAAACACCTGTACCTTTGCACCATAAAGATAAGATCTCCAAATCTTCAGTGCAAAAACTACAACACCCATCTCCAAATCATGAGTAGGATAGTTGTCCTCATGCTTCCGCAACTTCCGCGAAGCGTAGGCAATCCCCTTCCCATGCTGCATCAACACACACCCCAAACCAACTATNAACCGCTGCACCATCAGTGTTCTTAATGGCCAGAAAATATGCTGACTTGGTCAACCAGTCCACAATGACCCAAATAGCATCAACGGTCCGAGACACGGGCAATCCTACCACAATCTCCATCGTGATCATATCCCACTACCACTCTGGAATGGGCAAACTCTTCAGTAACCCGCCTGGAACCGGATGCTCAGCCTTCACTAGCTGACACACATCGCACCTCGCGACCCAACTAGCTACATCCTTCTTCATCCCGACCCAATGGTAATACCTCTTGAGATCACAATACATCTTAGTCGCTCCTGGAAGAATAGAAAACATGCTCCCATGAGCCTCCCTTAGAATCTCCTGCCTCAACTCCTCATCCTTTGGGCACACAAATCCGCCCGTGCACCAAAATAGTACCATTAGCTCAGACCTGATACTCTGAATCCACATCCTTAGAGGCATTCACTAGCCCCAAATCCTTCTCCTGAGCCAACCGCACCCTGCTCAGAAGATCTGCTCTATCAGGCGCCTCCAAACCCAACAGCTCATGAGAAACCGCACACAGACTCAATGCATTGATCTCTCCTACCAGAGACTCCATGTCCTGCTCCTGAGCCGAAGCTGCCCTCTTCCGACTCAGAGCATCTACTACCAAGTTAGCCTTACCAAGATGATAGCTATCTCCAAATCATAATCCGCCACCAGCTCCATCCACCGCCTCTGCCTCAAATTCAGCTCAGGCTGAGTGAATATATACTCCAGGCTCTTATGATCTATAAACACCTGTACCTTTGCACCATAAAGATAAGATCTCCAAATCTTCAGTGCAAAAACTACAACACCCATCTCCAAATCATGAGTAGGATAGTTGTCCTCATGCTTCCGCAACTTCCGCGAAGCGTAGGCAATCCCCTTCCCATGCTGCATCAACACACACCCCAAACCAACTATGGATGCATCTGTATAAACCACATAGGGTTCCCCCTGCTCAGGCAAAGCCAACACTGGCGTAGTAGTCAACATCTCCTTTAGGCTTGCAAAACCCTCCTCGCACTCCTGTGACCAAACAAAACAAACATCCTTCCCTGTCAACTTAGTCATTGGACGTGCCTTGCTTGCAAAACCCTGCACAAATCTCCTGTAGTAACCTGCCAAACCAAGGAAACTCCTGATCTCTGTGGCATTTTGCGGTCTAGGCCAATCCCTAATAGCCTGAATCTTCTCCGGATCTACAGAAACCCCCTCTGCAGAAACAATGTGACCCAGAAAACCCATCTCACGCTGCCAAAAACTGCACTTGCTCAACTTAGCAAACAACTTCTGCTCCAGCAGCTTTTCCAGAACTGCCCTCAAATGCACTGCATGCTCCTCAGGATTCTTAGAATAAACCAGGATGTCGTCGATGAAAATGATGACTGACACGTCCAGAAACTCCTGAAACACGCTGTTCATCAATCTCATAAACGCTGTTGGCGCGTTAGTCAACCCAAAAGTCATAACCACAAACTCATAATGCCCATACCTTGTCCTGAAAATAGTCTTCTTCAGATCTGCCTCATCTATCGGAATTTGATGATAACCCGACGCCAGATCTATCTTGGAGAACCAAGTAGCACCTCTCAACTGATCCAACAACTCATTGATCCTAGGAAGAGGGTACTTGTTCTTCACAGTGACCCGGTTCAGACCCCTATAGTCAATACACAAGCGAAAACTCTCATCCTTCTTCTTAACGAATAACACCGGCGCTCCCCACGATGATACACTAGGACGGATGAATCCCTTGCTCAACAAATCCTCCAACTGCTTCTTCAGCTCTGCCATCTCTGCTGGAGCCATCCTGTAAGGAGCCTTGGATAACGGCGTCTTGCCCGGTTCCAGTTCAATCATGAAAGGATCAGACCGAGATGGTGGTAATCCCTACAATGACTGAAACACATCCTCAAATTCCTCAACAACTTGAATACCGCTAACCGTAGACTGCCCTACTGACTCTGGCATTGATATAGTAACTAAATAAGCCTCACGGTCCTTCTCGATAAATTTCCCAGCCTTCATGGCCGATATCACGAGACTCCCTGAAGTTGGTCTAATTCCCTGAAAAACCAGCTTCCCTCCTGGACGCTCAAACTCCACACTACCCCGATGGCAATCCAGACGTACCATATGCCGATGCAACCAATCCATCGCAAGAATAACATCATACAACTCCACTGGACTAATAAGCAAATCCACTGACCACGACTCTCCTGCGATCTGAATATCAACTCCCCTAGCTCATCCAGTGATCCTCAGAAACTTGCCTCCCGTAACTCTGACAACTCCTGTACGCTCCCCGGGATCTCCTCGGATATCAGCACTCTCTGCACACTCTTGAGTAATGAAGCTATGAGAAGCTCCAGAGTCAAACATAACATGGGACTTAAACTCGCCCACCAACAAAGTCCCTACACAAACCTCATGTGTTGAGAACCTAACACTTGATCATATGCAAAACATAAAATTGAACCTACTGAAATTCACAAAGTTAAAGTACCAGAATTATACCTATGATTGCCCCAGCACTGGTTCCACCAGTCTCGACAGTCGTGTAAACCCGTGGCGCCTGCTCAATCCATGCCACCTGCTGCACTACAGGTTGCACCATATGCTGCACCGCTGCCACCGCCATCTGCTGCAACTTAGGACACTTGGGCTTGATGTGCCCAGGCTCCCTGCAATGATAGCATACACGAACCACTGTCGTTGGAGCACTCCTCTGGGGACAGCTAGCTACCTTGTGATCCATGCTCCCACATCCAAAGCACCCTGCACCACACGGTCTCTATGTAGCCTCCAACTTCCTCTTGGTTCCCTGTGCAGGCTTGCCGCCCTTGCTAGAACCTCCCTGATGATGAGCCTTACTAGGCTGCACCGCTGGACTAACCGTCACTGCCTGTGCCTGGATATCCTCCTCAATCTCTGCTGCAGTCTCAACCAGCTCTGCACGCGTAGCATAATTCCATCCTCTGCAATGGACCCTTAAGTCATCACGAAGAGCCCTCATAAACCTCCTAATCTAGGCCTCCATGGCCCGACCCCCATAAGATAGAAGTCGACTGAACTCCAAGTCCAGCTACCGCACTGACCATGTCCCCTTAGATAACTGAAGGAACTGCACCTCCAACCGGTCTAATACCTCTCTCGGAAAGTACTTGCGGTTGTACTCCTCCACGAAGTCAGCCCAAGTCATCTCCCTCTGCACTCTCCTAGCAGCCACTGATCTCCACCACACCTGAGTATCACCGATCAAGTTGTGAACCTCTATGTCCACCAAAAACTCTAGGGACTCCACCCGCTGGGACTCCCACCCCCGGAACCCTAGCATCACCGGCCACTCGAGCACCAACACCGCCCCCTCCGGCCGCACTCATGGAATCCTCCTGGACACCCTGCGACTCGCCAACACCCTCAGCTGCACACTCTGGTCCACAGTATCACTAACTGTTGGGCTTCTGCTCCTACCACGACCACGACCGCGTCCATGACCACGAACGCGTCCCCGACCAGCAACAACATCCTCTCTAACCATCTGCACTACCATGAACAGAAGGCTAAGCAAGCAATTTAAATAGAACACAAAAACATAAACTTACCGTGGAATCACACTATAGGCTCGAAGAAGATGTTCTAGGACTCCATGCCACACACAATTGACTAACTCACATAATCAATCAAGACATGCAAATCCCAAACATCTATATAACAAAGCCTAGTGAACCCAAACCTAGAACCGTAAGGGTTCTGATACCAAACTGAAACGAACCGACCCGTTTTTTAATAATAATAATAAATAATAAATATAATAATAATAATAATAATAAACTAAGCTAGTGGTCCCATATCCACTAACCACCTAACCACACACAACCAACATCGGGAATAAATCATACCAATAAATAACCAATAATCCAATAACCAATATTAAATAACAGTATTAATTCCAAAACCTTAAACTAATGATCCAAACAACATAAACCGGAGAACCATTAATCCTAAGCAACATTCTAGGAATCAACTTTAGCAACCTAACAGAAGCCAGACAACAACCAAGCGAGCCACTAGAACATCCTCCTCTTCATTTCCTTGATTCCATGATCACACTTTGCCTTTACCTACACCACAAACACAAATTGAGATGCATAAGTATTTTATAAACACTCAATGTGTCAAGCCTCCCATCTACTCGGCTATACACACAAGCAATTGAGATACTCTAACCATCAAACAACAATCAACAAACAAACCAGGCACTGCATCGACCGACGCCAACTTGCATCGACCGACACCATCAGAGGATTGCATTGACCGACGCATGATCTGCATCGACCGATGCAAGGTTCACTTGCATCGACCGATACTCACGTTGCATCAACCGACGCATGCTCGACATTACACGAAAAATCCTAGTTGTATCAACCGACGCCTCCACATGGCATCGACCGATGTTCCTAGGTCAAATCGCGTCGTCCTCGCATTGCATTGACCGACGCACAAAGTGCATTGAACGATGCACAAAGTGCATTGAACGATGCACAAAGTGCATTGACTGATGCACATGCCGAGCATCGTTTTCCCCGAAGCTTCTTACCGGATCTTCGTTCCTACAAACGTCAAACTCGATCCCAAGCCACAAGAAAGCTTCACAAAGCCTCTAATAACGTTCTAACAAGCCAAACAACACAGAAGCAAGCAGATCAGAGAAATCTCAAGCTTAGATAAGCCATGGTCATGCACTCACCTTTGCCAAGAAGATTATGAACCTTAAACAAGCAAAACAACGCTCCTACGAAGCTCCTACAACGATCCCAACTATAAATCTCCACAGGAACAGCCTCAAATCTCCCAAAAATCCTCAAGAACTTTTTCTCTCTTTTCTTTTCTCTCAAAAACGTCCAATCTCGTCGAATGAAGACAAAAACTCGACTTAAGGGTTTTCCCTAACCCAAAATGCAGCATTTTACTTAACTCGAACCGCACAAATGCATCACCAGTATCGACCGATACACATCCCAAACCGGGATTCCGATTCGCAGATGTTACATAATCTATGGTGGTGACTTTGGCAAAACAATAGAAAAAAAAGTAAAACCTCTTAGTAAAGACTATAGAGATACTGTGAAAAAAAATTTGACCCTTTAACCTTAAAAAATTTGGACCCTTTTATCATATCCTTATTCTATCTCCGCCTAAAACAACCCTGCACCTACCACATTCACAGACCCTCGTCCATCCTGAATAAAGAGGTTGAAAAGAATAGTCCAAGTCCATGCAGTACCGTGCCTCATCTATATTGAAAAAGGCATTTTCCCAAGGCCACAAAATAGAAAATTCTTTTAAAGGTTACATATCTTTTTAGTTAGGTTATGTATTTAATTTGAAAATGTGTTTATGCTTTTTATTTGAAAAATCTATGATATTTTGTTTGTCATTAATTATTCTGATTTCATATTTCTTAATCTTTTATTTGCATTAATAGAGTATTATATGATTTATTAAATGTTTGAAAGGAAAATAAAAAACCACATGAAAATTGAGAATTTGTATTAAAATTTTACAGGAAAGATATTTTTAATTAACTAACAAAATGTTAATGTGTAATAACACATAAAATAGACTCTCAAATATCATACCATCTATTTTTTATTGTCACATTAGCATTTTGTTAGTGTAGTTGCAAATTTTCTACTTTCATGTGGTTTTTCAATTTTACTTTCAAACATCTAATACATTATAAAACACATCTAATACATTATAAAACACATACGTAACAATATTTTACTTATGTTTTGTTTATATTTTGCATATGTTTTACTTATTTTTTTTGTTAATATCTATTCAACATTTCAAAGAACCAAAAAATGATTAATTTGCTGCCATATATAAACAATCACACCTACAATTTATATTTATATAGAATTTAATTTAAACTATACTCAATATATTAAACAATCAAATAATATATATATATATATATGATTTTATCAGTCACAAAATAGTATAAATATATAAATAATTAAAAATACATATTATCTACGTATTTTATGGGTAACTTGTATATGAACCTAAGCACGGCACTGAGTCCATGCATGGCCCTGGAGAAACCTTGTCGGAGAATTGAGGTCTTTACGGTCTTCGGTAGTTATAACTACATGTGAGCAGGAATTTCAACCTTAAAAATAAAATAGATATTACTTTGACGATTTCTTCTAAGAAAATCCATTTGTTGTGTATAGCTAAGTCATTCTAGCACTAACGCCAGTTTTGATATTTTTTTAGCTTCCAGTACATGTTTTTTTTTGTTTTCAAGTCCATTGCCCTGGAGAAACCTTGTCGGAGGACTCTTGGTTCGACGTCCATATGAGAATTGAGGTCTTTACGGTCTTTCGGCTGTTATAACTACATGCATGTGAGCAGGAATTTCAACCTTGCCAAAACATTAATAGATATTCCTTTAACCATTTCTTGTAAGAAAATCTAGTCTGTTGAGTCTAGTAAGTCATTGTAGCACTAACGCCAGATTTTTGACTTTTTCTTTAGCCTCCTTCTGTATTTTTTTTTTTGTTTTTCAATTCTTCAAAAACTATAAATAATAAGGTCTCAGAATAAAAATTCTTGGAGCCTTTAAATTTTCATAGCCGTCCTCAGGTAATAAAAAGAATGTTTGCAAAAACTAAGACCCCACTTGTTTTACTTAAAACACCACTTGTTTCCTAAATATAAACAGCAATCAATTCATGCATGTAACAATGTTTTTAACCAAAAAGCACTTGTTAATGTTATAATCTATTTTATTCGGTCAATTTTGGATGAAAGTCAAAGTCTTGGTGCCAAAATGGGAAAGTAAAATAACTGAGAGCATACTATATATGATTAATATAAGCAGCAAGTGGTGGATCATGGATCGTGTATATAAATGTTAAAGTGTGTATATCACAAGCAAAAGAGCTCAAATCATATTTTATCCACACACAAAAAAAGAGCTCACGTCGAGAAGGGAACAAAAATACATACATAAATAAATAAATAAGACACAAAGAGAAAGAAGATGGAGAAACAATTATATGAAACCGTGGAGGTTGCTCACGTCGAGCGAGCCGTCGGAAAACAAGACTCGTCGCCGGAAAAGGAGAAGGAGAAATCCCATAAGCATAGAGCAATATTTCACCTTCACCATCACTCAAAAGATGAGAAAGAAGAAGAGAAGAAAAAAGAAGGATCAAAGAGAGAGAAGATAGCTGCAGCAATGGTTGGTCTCGGAGCCACGCTCAAGAAGATTAAGCATCCGCGACACCATGGAGGCGGTGGAAAAGAGGAACGAACAAGAAGGAGGAGGAGAAGAAGATGAGTCGTCGGAGGAGGAGGAAGAAGAAGAAGGAGATGGAGATGATGGTGGGGATGAAGAAGAGGGAGGCAAGTTTAGTGCTTTCGTTACAATGATCGCCGAAGCACTTCAAGAATGAAAAAATGATTTGTGATCACTTTGTTGAATTCTGTCTATTCAATCTTGCTATCAAAATTAGCATGTAATATTTCTCTTCTATGCAAACTTTGAAAAGGGATGATAGTTTATAAAAATAACAGTTTTATATGTGATTGTTGATATGGAGTACTTTTGTTTATTGTGCGAATAAGATGACAATGTTATATATAGGGTATAACTGAAGGAACTGTACATATTTTTACAATGTCGTAGAAACGGTTTTAGTTCTTGAAAAAATTGGGAGGCACTTGAAGTTAAGCTAATATATGTTATGTTATGGCATCCAATGAGACTACTGCGATAAGTCATAGTTTAATATCTGCTTGGTGGTAATTACATTATGTGTGTTCTTCTAGAAAAATATACAAGAAATAAATAATCTCATGGGCCGCAACCGCAAGAGAATTGCTTCTGGAATTACATTGCTTGCGATATTCTTCATTATGCCAGGTTGTTTCTTCGACCTTCTTCTTCTTTAGCGCATCTGATTATTTGATCAATCAAAGGAAATACTTTACAATACACTTTCTTTCTTTTTCCGTGCAAAATACAGTACACTTTCTAGTACAATTTATTTGGTGCCTGGTAATTTAACAACCATAGCTATTGTCGGATGTATCAAATATACCGGTCTACGATTTGGAATATTCAAAATATGATTGCTATACACAAAGTTTGCATTATATAAGATTGGTATGATTACAAAGAAAAAGCATAAATTTTGTTAGCGAGTAATACTTTACTAATTGTATTTTTCTTGTCTTTGATATTGCTTATGATCATAATTTGCAATATTAGTTTCTATATATAAAAAAAAATTACTCCCAATTTATAATTAGGGAAGTTAACTTTTCGTAAAAGAAATATATTTAAAAATCCATTTGGGTTACCATAATTAAAAAAAAAATTGGTTTCAGTTCAGTCCGATTTAAAACTTCGTATTATAATACCACTTGTTTGGTTAGTGTTTTATCATTTTTCAATGTAATTTTTTTCATCTTATTGGTTCTATAAGGTACATGAATAAATTTTCTCAATCTAATATTATTTTTTGAGAAACTTTCTGTCAATGTGTGGAGAAGATGAAATAAAACTGTTTTTAAATGAGATAGGCCATAATAATATAAACATTTAATTCATTGGAATGTACTCATGGTTTCATAAATTTTAAATCAAAGATGATATTATTAAAGATAAAAATATAATGTTATTTTTTCTTTCAAAAAAAATCATGAAATAAACCAAAAAATTAACAGAAACTAATAACCGTAAAATTGAGAAAAAAAAAGAAGCAAATTGTAACTAAATCGAATTACATACGATATTAATATGGTTTCAGGCATTTAATTTTAATAAACCGGTAAACTATACAACCAAAAAAATTAAACCAAATCTAAATCGGGAAACCGTACACCTACACCTATTATTACCCCAATGGTCATATTGGTCCGGGGACCATTTTTTGTAAGACCTATTTAGGGGACAAAAAAAATCTAATTAGTTGAGTCGAGCGCAAGATATATGATTTTCAGTGCCATCTTTCCCACTTTAGTTTTTCAAAAAAAAATAAGTAATAAAAAAAAGCTGAAAAAAAAGTGAAAAATAGAAGGCTCCTAGCCATTTACTAAATAATAAACTAAAACACCATTTGGTTTACTTAAAGAGTACTTAAAATACTAGCCAATTCAACTCATTTGGAAACAACTAGCTCTAGTTAATTTTGTAATCTGGTTTGCCCGGTCAAGGTTGGATGAAGTCAAAGTGTTGGTACCCAAATGAGCGAGTAGAATGATTGAGAGCACATTATTTAATTATATAATTGATTAGTATAAGATGCAAGTGGTGTTTCATGGACCTTGTATATAGGTGTGCATAATAAACACAGAAAGAGCTCAAACACAATCTCGGAGAAACCAAAAACAAAAAAAGTGAAAGAGGATGGAGAAACAGTTACATGAATCCGTGGAGGCTGCTCACATTGAACAAGCCAAAAGAAAACAAGAGTTTACGCCGGAAAAGGCAAAGGAAAAATCCCATAAGCATAGAGGAATATTTCATCTTCACCACCACTCAAAAGATGAGAAAGAAGAAGAGAAGAAGAAAGAAGGATCAAAGAGAAGAAGATAGCTGCAGCAATGGTTGGTCTCGGAGCCACCCTCAAGAAGATTAAGCATCCACGACACCACGGGGGTGGCGGAAAAGAGGAACAAGAAGGAGGAGGAGGAGGAGAAGGAGAAGAGGAGGAAAGAGAAGAAGATGAGTCTTCGGAAGAGGAAGAAGAAGAAGAAGGAGATGACGGTGGAGATGAAGAAGAGGGAGGCAAGTTTAGTGCTTTCATCACAATGATCGCCGAAGCGATTGAAGAATGAAAATTTAATTTGTGATCACTTTGTTATCAATTTTTTCAAATTTGCTATTATATTCATTCGTAAATTTGAAATGGGACGTTGAATTTTATTAAAACATGGAGTTCTAGTCCTGTTTTTTTTTTTTTTTTTTTTTTTTTTTTTTTTTTTTTTTTTTTTTTTTTTTTTTNATAAATAAACGACTGATTCCCCATCTCCTTAGCCAACCTTTAGAAAAAATATTGTAAGCTCTTAGTTTTTAGTTTTTAATGCTATTTCATATCCCCTGACTTCTCAATTATAGAGTTGATCAGTTGGCACAGAGAGAGAAATAGAGGGTGTAAAAGTCTACCTTTATAGGCCTCTAGCTCGTTCCCACCTTGTTGTTTGTAACTCAAGTTTCTAATCATTTTAAGCCTGGTTATTCGATCATATAAACATGTAGTTATTACATAATTGATCAACTCTTGTTGACATTTTTAATCTATATATCATATTTTTGCTTTTCTGAACAATGATATATAGTGCATGTGAAAAGATTTTACAAATTTGATTTAGTTACTTATATCGTCAAGGTTCACTTGTCTTTCTATTATATCAAATTTTGAGATAACTCTACGTTTGATTATGCTTGAGTTATAGTGATTTAAGGTGGTCAATTTGAAGTGGTTTCCAATATCATATGAGTGAAGTAAAACACAAGAAATGGTCGTGTAGTGATATTTGGGAGACAATGGAGAAGTTTTCGACTACTCCAATCGTTTGATGAGGTGGACTGACATAACAAGTGATATCAAAGTTTAACTTAGACGAGTTTGAAGTGATATGGGCTCATACTGTCGAAGGTAAAGGTTTGATTTGCAGCAAAGACGTCATGCTCCGATTTCTGAAAAATGGCAGTGCATCTCGAAAAGAGTAATATAATTAATTTGGGGCACTAATATCACCAAAATGCTTCTTTTTTTGGGTTTAATGGTAAGATTTATACCAAATAAAGAAAGGTTTATATTTTACAATGAAAACACAAAAACACACCTAGCTCTTATAGAGAGAGAGAGAGCAATGGAACATCATACATACATATATGAGTTTTGCCACACTTAAAGTGGGCTATTGATACAACCAAAGTAAAAAACCAAAATGTATTTACGTTTTCTTCAACACATTATTAGAGAATTTCACTATTAAACATATTTGAGATAACGATTCATGATGGGTTGCATACTAGGAAGTGATTTCTAGTGTCAGTGTGAGTGTGAACAAAACACACACAAAATAATTTGTTGGTAATCCGCAGAGTTAGTGGACAATTATTTCTGAGTTTTCTGAAATAACGCACTAGCTGTCGGAGAAAAATGGGTCTGAGTAGTAGAGCATGCATGAGGCCAACGGGTCATGATTTATATTTTTTCAAGGTAGAATGATCGAATTACTTGACTTGTGACTGAACCGAGAAAGGAAGGGGCTGAGCTTGACTTCGAAGGCAAATCCACGCGCTAGAAGGACGATGCTCAATGGAACTCTCGGCCAAAGGGAATCCATGCACAATACTTGAAGACTTAGACGAAGCAAAAGGACAAAAAATATACATCTTTTTGCTAGAAACTTATGAGTTTATTTCAAAATTCATTTATGAATTACAAATGAAAACGTAATGAGCTTATAACGAGCTCGTACATACGTTCATGTTGAAAGCAGAGTTTAGAACACAAGGTAATACAAAGAGAAGAGAGGCTTAAAAGTATATCTTCATTCTTATCAAAAACGATTACATTGCATCATCCTTATATAATGGAGTGATGTTTAACGTAAAGGTTACAATAATAGGTAGATTGCTGACAAATGTCATCATCAGCAGCAGGCGATCGGTGATGCAAGAGAGCTGAACCTGCTCTGTGTTTGGAGCGTAGTATGAGCTGGCTTTGGTTCTTTGACTGTACGAACAGCACAAGTGGTGTGTGACTGTCTTCTGTTACCGTTAACGAGAGATGCCATTTGAACATAAGCAACAACGGTGGGCTTAGTATCCTTAAGGCCCAAATCAGCTTGTTGCTGGACTCCATTTGGGGCTTTACAACTTACATCCCCCCTCAAACTTTGGGTGGGTGGTGAGACCACACCAAGTTTGAACCTAAGATCAGTGAAGATTTGAACAGGCAAGGATTTGGTGAAGATATCAGCCAGTTGATGAGCCGAGGGAATGTGATAGACCACCATTGTGCCATCTGCAACTTGTTCACGTACATAGTGGTAGTGTACTTTGAAGTGTTTGGTCGTTTTGTGGAGAGTTGGATTCGCAGAGAGATAAACCGCAGACAGATTGTCACAGTACAGTTCCGGCACATGAGAGAGAGGCACTCCCACGTTGTCCAAAAGATCCTTTAAACATGTAACTTCAGCTGCTGTATCAGAAAGACACCGGTACTCTGCTTCAGTGGAACTGCGAGAGACTGAAGTTTGTCGTTTGGCGGACCAAGAGATGAGATTCTTACCAAGGAAGGTACAAAAACCACCAGTAGAGCGACTAGTAGTTGGACAGCCTGCATAGTCACTGTCATAGTAAGCTCTCAGTGTAGAGTCAGTGTCATTAGAGTAGGTGATTCCATAGTCAATGGTTCCTTTGATGTATCATATGATCCTCTTAAGGAGATGGAAATCAGCCACAGTTGGAGAATGCATTCGTTGACACACGAGATTTACTGCGAATTGTATGTCTGGACGAGTGAGAGTGAGATATTGCAGCTTACCAGCTAAGCTACGGAACAGAGTTGGTTGATCAAACTGCTCATCGTACCTTGACCTTTTGAAGCTCTAGTGGTAAGGGTGTTGTCGCTGGAGCACAATCGGCCATTCCTGCAGCGAGAAGAAGATCCTCTGCATACTTATGCTGGTTAAGAAACAAGCCTGCAGTGTGATAGTGAAACTGAATCCCAAGGAAGTAACTTAACCTGCCAAGATCCTTCATGCGAAACTCTTGATTCAAGGACTCAAGAAGTTCATTGATCAAGGCTGGATTATTTCCTGTCAGAGCCATATCATCAACGTACAGCAACAGTATAATGATGTTGTTGTTTTTAAGGTACACGAAGAGAGAAGGATCCTTAAAGCTGCATTCAAAACCAAACTTTAGCAGGAATGTACTGAAGTTATCGAACCATGCCTGAGGAGCTTGTTTCAATCCGTAGACAGCTTTGTTCAGTTTCCAAACATAATCTGGATGAGCTTTATCAACAAATCGAGGTGGCTGTCTCATGAACACTGTTTCTGTTAAATCGCCATGAAGAAAGGCATTTTTAACATTAAGTTGTTTAATCTCCCAGTTGTAAGCAGTTGCTGCATCAAGTACAAGGCGAACTGTGGCGGTTCTAACAACAGGGCTATACGTTTCAAGAAAATCAACACCCTCCTCCTGATCATAGCCCTTAGCAACTAGACGAGCCTTGAGTCTATCCAAACTACCATCGGCTTTTAGCTTTGTCCGGAACACCCATCTGCAACCGAGAACATTCATTTCAGGTTCTGGTGGAGTCAACGTGAAAGTATTGGTTTCAACAAACGACTCGACTTCATCTCCCATAGCCCCAGTCCAACCAGGATCCTTTAAAGCAGAGGCTATTGTTTTTGGTTCCTTGACAGTGGTGTGTGTAGCATGAAGAGCATATCTGGGGTTTGGCTTGCGAACTCCATCCTTTCCTCGAGTGATCATATTGTGATCATTGACAGTGGGAACTGGTAAGGGTGGGAAATCCTCATCTGTGAACATCAAGGTGTCAGTAGAGTATGTTGTAGCAGGACTACCAGGTGCAGAATCGGAACTTGCAGTAGGTGATGCTGTTTCTGAAACCACTATATGATCTGTTGTTGACACTGGGATTGGTTATGCAGATACTGAAACAATCACCAGATCCTCTGATGAAGTAGATAGCTCACTGTCAGGCTTTGAGGGAGATAAAAAACCTTGTTGCCAGACTGACATCAATGGTGTTGTTGTTGGAGGGAGAAAACTCGAGTACTCAGCTTCAAAGGGAAACACATGTTCATCGAAGAGAACATTTCGACTGATGTATACACGACCTGTTGGAGGGTAAACACAGCTATATCCTTTGTACTTGTCGTTGTCGCCGAGAAATACTGATGTTCATATATTTTACCATGTTTTCCCTTAGTTTATTCACATCTTTTGCATCTTTTGCTATCCATTTAGGCCATTATTGTGTAGCTTTAGCACTAATCATGCATTATAGTTTAGATTCATTGCATTTGTATCTTTTCATGCATATTCAGGTGATTTTGGAGCTCAAGGAGCTTGGAAGCAATGCTGAGGAGAAGTGAAGCAACCATGAAGGGAAAGCAAGAGAGTTAAGGCTGAAACAACAAGGTCCAGAGTCCAACTCGACCGCACACTCGACCAGACACTCGACCGTGTGCTGAGGAGGACTCGACCGAGTGGAGAATGCACGAGAGAAGCCAGCTCGACCTGCCACTCGACCGAGCACAGGTCGAGTTGACTGAGCCGTTGACTATTTTGTCTTTTAGTATTTTTAGGGCTTCCACCCCCTCTCCTATATAAAGCCTTGTACCTGCAGCCACCAAAAGAGTCCAGCTTTTAGATATTCTCTAAACCTAGTTTTTACCCTTTTCGGAACTATTCTTTTTGCACTTTTTATTTTCCTTAGATTTTGTACTTGTTTGAGAGAGAGAAAAGACTAGATTCTTGTATTTTGTTAGTTTCATAACTTTCAAGATATAAAGATTTCGAGTTTTATTTCTTCATCAATATTGTAGATCTATGTGTTATCTTTCATTTGATGCAAGTTTCAATATTTTCTGGGTTTATGATTTTTGTGTTCATCATGTGTTCTTGTGAGTAGTTCTTTAAGATCTTGAGGATGGGTTAGGTTTGATTGATCTTGTGGTTTGTGTGATTTGGTCAACCTTGATTGTTATAGATCTCTTCTAGGCTAGATGATCTTAATGCTGATCCTGAACTGAGAGGTTAGGGTTTGATTTCAAGCATCATCGCATCACACCAATGTTTAAGGAGCATAGATAAGGCTAGATCTAGAGCTTACCATTAGGCTTGCTAAGAGATTAGAGGTCTTGTTTGGTTTGAGATGTATTGCTTAATGCCTGCTTGTGTAGATTCTTT
>NC_025704.1:19829821-19830078 GCF_000633955.1 Camelina sativa
GAGCCGTTGACTATTTTGTCTTTTAGTATTTTTAGGGCTTCCACCCCCTCTCCTATATAAAGCCTTGTACCTGCAGCCACCAAAAGAGTCCAGCTTTTAGATATTCTCTAAACCTAGTTTTTACCCTTTTCGGAACTATTCTTTTTGCACTTTTTATTTTCCTTAGATTTTGTACTTGTTTGAGAGAGAGAAAAGACTAGATTCTTGTATTTTGTTAGTTTCATAACTTTCAAGATATAAAGATTTCGAGTTTTATT
>NC_025704.1:19830219-19830898 GCF_000633955.1 Camelina sativa
TCTTGTTAATGATTTGTGATTGTTCTGTTTCATTCCTATTTGCATTTCTGTTACATCTACTCATTGTCCTGTTCATTATTGTCTTGCATTAGTTCATCATAGTAGTTTTTATTTCTGTTCTAGCTTCATATAGTCATAATCATTCTGTTCCATTCGCATTTAGTTCTTAGTTCTTGTAGTTTTACTTTCTGCATCTTTACATTTTCATCTTAGGATTGTTAGTGACAAACAATCTTTGCATTTGGCTTAACTTAGATTCATATACATATCTTAATTGTTCACAAACACTCATTTAGGATTGATACCTCTTATACTGCAACAGCATAAGGGGAATTGAAACACCCATCCATCTATCCATTCATATCTCACCATTGCATACATTCATCATCATTCATTCATCACCCACATAACAAAAATCTTGTTTCAATTTGGCACCGTTGACCATTTGAGTGTGTTTTTGTGACATTTAGGATCTATATTAGTCTAAGATTAAGTTCGTTTATACTCTTGTGAAGTTGCTGTATTCGAATCTTCTGTTGCTGGGTTGAAGTTGAATTTCAGGTACCACTCGACCAGTCACTCGACCACCACTCGACCGAGCAGTGATCGAGCACTTGATCGAGTCAGAAGCCGTGTACATTTGGCCACCACTTCCCAGTCGACTCAACCACCCACACGA
>NC_025704.1:19832061-19836522 GCF_000633955.1 Camelina sativa
ATCAATGGAGTGAGTGAAGATGGATTCAAGTTGAGGCTCTTCCCATTCTCACTTGGAGACAAGGCTCACCTTTGGGAGAAGACTCTTCCTACTGGAGCAATAACAACATGGGATGCATGCAAGAAGGCTTTCTTAGCCAAATTCTTCTCAAATGCAAGGACTGCTAGATTGAGGAATGAGATTTCTGGGTTTGCTCAAAGAAACAATGAAAGCTTTTGTGAAGCTTGGGAGAGGTTCAAAGGATTTCAAACTCAGTGTCCTCATCATGGCTTCAACAATGAGTCACTCTTGAGTACCTTGTATAGAGGAGTGCTTCCCAAGATAAGGATGCTTCTTGACACAGCCTCTAACGGAAACTTCCTCAACAAGAATGTGGAAGAAGGCTGGGAGTTAGTTGAGAATCTTGCTCAGTCAGATGGCAACTATAATGAGGACTATGCCAGAACCATAAGGAGTTCCTCAACTGATCAAGAGGACAAGTACAAGAAGGACTTGAAGATGGTCAATGAGAAGCTTGACAAGATCCTTCTTAGCCAACAAAAGTCTATTCACTTCATTGGTGAAGTAGAGGTTCCAATTCAAGAGGGGGAGACTGAGTTTGCTGTGTTATGCTACATGCAAAACCAGGGAGGATTCAAGGGCTACAACCAAGGAGGTTTCAAGAACAACATTCTCTCTTATAGGAGTATCAATGTGGCCAACCCTCAAGACCAAGTCTATCCACCTCAACAGCCTCAACAGCAACAACACTATGTCCCCAAGCAACAACATCAAGTGTTCCAGCCTCAGTTGTGTCCCCCACCAGGGTTTCAGACTAACCAAGGCCAAGAACAAGACTTAAGAGCAATGATGCAACAATTGTTGTTTGGACAAACACAAGGAAAGATTGAGGCAGCAAACAGATTTGCTAAGTTAAACAGGAGGATATCAGATGTTTACAGTGAACTCCATGCCAAGTTTGACACACTTACTTCCAGGATTGTGACTATGGAGAATCAACTAGCTAATGCACCAAATAACAAAGGCAAGGCCCTTATGCACTCTATAGAATCTGCTCATGCTATCAATCTACGCAGTGGAAGGGTTCTACCAACATGAGAGGGCGCTTTACCAGACACTGAGGACAGTGGTAATCAAGAAGGGGAGGGTTTTCAACAAGAATAAACTCAGAATGAAAACGCCATCGAACTCGACCCACCACTCGACCACTCACTCGACCGAGTGTGTGATCGAGCACCCGATCGAGCAGCCTCTCAAGAAAAAACTAAGCTAGTTGCTTCCTAAGAAAAAGAAGTCTGGTTCATTCCTCCTCCTTACAAGCCTCCACTACCTTTCCCAGGAAGATTTAAGAAGCAGATGGTTGAAAAATACAAGGCATTGTTTGACAAACAAGTTAGAGAGATTGAGCTTAGAATGCCTCTAATAGATGCCTTTGTGATGATTCCTCCTTACCAGAAATTCTTGAAAGATGCTGTGATGGAAAGGATCAAAGAAGTTCAAGGGATGGTGATTCTTAGCCAAGAGTGCAGTGCCATCATCACAAAGCAAGTGAATCCTCAAAAGCTAAGGGATCCTGGTTCCTTTACTCTACCTTGCTCTATAGGCCCTATAACTTTCAACAGATGCCTATGTGATTTGGGAGCCTCAGTAAGCCTAATGCCTCTATCAGTTGCTAAGCGCCTAGGGTTTACAAGGTATAAGCCATGCAATATATCCTTGATCTTGGCTGATAGATCAATAAGATTACCACATGGTGTTTTGGAGGATCTACCAGTTAGAGTTGGAGAAGTAGAAGTCCCAACAGACTTTGTAGTCTTGGAAATGGATGAAGAACCAAAGGATCCTTTGATACTAGGGAGACCTTTCCTAGCTACAGCAGGAGCAATAATTGATGTGAGACAAGGGAAGATTGATCTTAACTTGGGAGAGGACTTCAAAATGACATTTGACATTGTGGAGGCTATGAAGAAACCAACCATTGGAGGGCAAGTCTTTTGGACTGAAGAGATGGACAAACTATCAGAGGAATTGATGGAGGAACTAGCAGAACAAGATCACCTTAGAACTGTTTTAACCAAAAGTGGGGAGGAAGGATTCATTCATCAAGAAACCAAGGCTTATGAGGAGATATTGGACTCCTGTAGAAAATCAGACCACCCAGAGGTTTTTGAGGGATTACCAGCACAAAGAGAGGAAGTCTGGTCAGTTCAAATAGCAACTTTGGACAGCTCGACCATCAACTCGAGCACACACTCGACCGAGCACCAGATCCACTCGACCGAGTGCACCACCGAGCCCTACACAAATGATTGGTCCGAACTAAAGGCACCAAAAGTAGAGCTCAAACCTCTCCCATCTGGGCTAAGGTACGTTTTTCTAGGTAAGAACTCTACTTATCCTGTGATAGTAAATGCTTAGTTGAGTGAAAATGAACTTGAATTGCTAGTTGTAGAGCTAAGGAAGTATAGGAAAGCAATTGGTTATACCTTAGATGACATTCAAGGGCTTTCACCCAGTCTTTGCATGCATAGGATCCATCTTGAAAATGAATCCTACTCTAGTATTGAACCTCAAAGAAGATTAAACCCCAACCTAAAGGAAGTAGTTAAAAAAGAAATCCTTAAGTTGCTTGATGCTGGTGTAATCTATCCTATCTCTGATAGTACTTGGGTTTCACCAGTTCATTGTGTTCCAAAGAAGGGAGGAATAACTGTGGTAAAGAATGATCAAGATGAATTAATTCCCACTAGGACCATTACAGGGCATAGAATGTGTATTGACTATAGGAAGCTTAATTCAGCCACTAGGAAAGATCATTTCCCCCTTCCTTTCATTGATCAAATGTTGGAAAGATTAGCTAATCACACTCACTACTGTTTCTTGGATGGATATTCTGGATTTTTCCAAATTCCTATTCATCCCAATGATCAAGAGAAGACAACATTCACATGTCCATATGGTACTTTTGCTTATAGAAGGATGCCATTTGGATTATGTAATGCTCCAGCAACTTTTCAAAGATGCATGATGTCTATCTTCTCTGATCTAATTGAGGATGTTGTGGAAGTTTTTATGGATGACTTCTCTGTCTATGGAGACTCCTTTCCTTCTTGTCTTGCTAATTTATGCAGGGTCTTAAAGAGATGTGAGGAGACAAATCTTGTTTTGAACTGGGAAAAGTGTCACTTCATGGTTGAAGAAGGGATAGTTCTTGGCCATAAGATTTCAGAAAAGGGGATTGAGGTTGATAAGGCAAAGATTGAAGTCATGGTTCAACTCCAACCACCAAAAACAGTCAAGGACATAAGAAGCTTTCTTGGGCATGCTGGGTTTTATAGGAGGTTCATCAAGGATTTCTCAAAGATAGCTAGGCCATTGACAAGGTTGCTATGTAAGGAGACTGAGTTCAACTTTGATGAAGATTGCTTGAAGGCTTTCAAGGAGATCAAAGCTGCTTTGATTTCAGCTCCAATAGTCCAAGCTCCAAACTGGGATCTTCCATTTGAGATTATGTGTGATGCTTCAGACTTTGCAGTAGGAGCAGTCCTAGGTAAAAAAAAAGATAAGAGGCTGCATGTGATTCACTATGCAAGTAGAACCTTGGATGAAACTCAAGGAAGATATTCAACAACAGAGAAAGAGCTCTTAGCAGTGGTATTTGCCTTTGAAAAGTTCAGAAGCTACTTAGTAGGGTCCAAGTGATTGTGTACACTTATCATGCTGCTTTGAGGCACATCTACTCAAAGAAGGATACAAAACCAAGGTTGTTGAGATGGATTTTGCTTCTCCAAGAGTTTGACGTGGAAATAGTTGATAAAAAGGGGATAGAGAATGGAGTAGCTGATCACTTGTCTAGAATGAGGATAGAAGAAGAGATTCCAATTGATGATTCAATGCCTGAGGAGAAAATGATGCTGATTGGGTCAACACGGCTCCCCACTCGACCTCTCACTCTAACAGGCACTAGGCCGAGTATGTTTGGGTGCCCGATCGAGCAGGACGAGATGGAGGAGTGGATGGCACTTGAGAGTGAAGATCTGCCTTGGTATGCTGATATAGTCAATTACAAGGTGCGTGAAGAAATCCCAGCAGACATGGACTCCTATAACTCCTCAAGGACATCAATGGATACTATTGGGATGAACCTTACTTATACAAGAAGGGATCAGATGGATTGTTTAGAAGATGCATAGCAGAGAATGAAGTTGAAGGAGTGTTAGGACATTGCCATGGTTCTGCTTATGGAGGCCATTTTGCAACTTTCAAGACAGCCCAAAAAGTCTTAAAAGCTGGTCTATGGTGGCCTACATTGTTCAAAGACACTCACAAGTTCATCACAAAGTGTGATGTTTGCCAAAGGATGGGGAACATCACAAGAAGGAATGAGATGCCTCAAAATCCAATTCTTGAAGTTGAGATATTTGATGTGTGGGGAATTGATTTCATGGGACCCTTTAATCC
>NC_025704.1:19838788-19839027 GCF_000633955.1 Camelina sativa
GTGTGTGAGGCCTATTTTTGGGATTGAGCTTGGTAGAAAGTGTTAGGTTTGAACTGACAAGAGTAAGACCTTGTGTAGTTCTAGTTTGCATTTTTCAAACTAGATAGGACTAGGTGGTTCACTTGTTGGGTTTGGGACTTGGCTGTTATGAAAAGAAAAGAAAAGAAAGAAAAAGAGAGAGAACAAAGGGTATAGAGTCTTTAAGAGGAGATTGTGTTTAAACAAAGTCTAGTGAAAGG
>NC_025704.1:19839087-19839342 GCF_000633955.1 Camelina sativa
AGAAGATATTGGACTCTTGTAGAGAATCAGACCATCCAGAGGTTTTTAAGGGATTACCAGCACAAAGAGAGGAAGTCTGGTCAGTACAAATAGCAACTTTGGATAGCTCGACCATCAACTCGAGCACACACTCGACCGAGCACCGTAGCCACTCGACCGAGTGCAACACCGAGTCCTACATAAATGATTGGTCTGAACTAAAGGCACCAAAAGTAGAGCTCAAACCTCTCCCATCTGGGCTAAGGTACGTTTTTC
>NC_025704.1:19841167-19865944 GCF_000633955.1 Camelina sativa
ATCATGCTGCTTTGAGGCACATCTACTCAAAGAAGGATACAAAACCAAGGTTGTTGAGATGGATTTTGCTTCTCCAAGAGTTTGACATGGAAATAGTTGATAAAAAGGGGATAGAGAATGGAGTAGCTGATCACTTGTCTAGAATGAGGATAGAAGAAGAGATTCCAATTGATGATTCAATGCCTGAGGAGAAAATGATGCTGATTGGGTCAACACGGCTCCCCACTCGACCTCTCACTCTAACAGGCACTCGGCCGAGTATATTTGGGTGCCCGATCGAGCAGGACGAGATGGAGGAGTGGATGGCACTTGAGAGTGAAGATCTGCCTTGGTATGCTGATATAGTCAATTACAAGGTGCGTGAAGAAATCCCAGCAGACATGGACTCCTATAACTCCTCAAGGACATCAATGGATACTATTGGGATGAACCTTACTTATACAAGAAGGGATCAGATGGATTGTTTAGAAGATGCATAGCAGAGAATGAAGTTGAAGGAGTGTTAGGACATTGCCATGGTTCTGCTTATGGAGGCCATTTTGCAACTTTCAAGACAGCCCAAAAAGTCTTAAAAGCTGGTCTATGGTGGCCTACATTGTTCAAAGACACTCACAAGTTCATCACAAAGTGTGATGTTTGCCAAAGGATGGGGAACATCACAAGAAGGAATGAGATGCCTCAAAATCCAATTCTTGAAGTTGAGATATTTGATGTGTGGGGAATTGATTTCATGGGACTCTTTAATCCTCCTTCAAATAGGAATGCCTACATCTTAGTAGTAGTGGACTATGTCTCCAAATGGGTGAAGGCCATTGCTAGCCCCACTAATGATCACAAGGTGGTTCTTAAACTTTTCAAGAACATAATCTTTCCAAGGTATGGAATCCCAAGAGTTGTGATAAGTGATGGAGGATCACACTTCATCAATAAAATCTTTGAAGGAATGCTAAGGAAGTATGGAGTTAAGCACAAGGTGTCTACAGCCTATCACCCTCAGACAAGTGGGCAAGTTGAGGTGTCAAACAAACAGATCAAGGCCATTCTATCAAGAATAGTATGAGCAACAAGGAAGGATTGGTCTATTAAACTTGATGAAACACTTTGGGCTTATAGAACAACTTTCAAAACTCCAATAGGAAGAACCCCATTCCAGCTTGTGTATGGAAAGTCTTGTCACCTTCAAGTTGAAGTTGAGTACATGGCTCTATGGGCAATCAAACTCCTTAACTTGGATCTTGAAACAGCACAAGCTAAGAGAAGCCTTGATTTGCATGAACTTGAGGAGATCAGATTGGAAGCTTATGAAAACTCCAAAATCTACAAGGAGAGGACTAAGGCCTTCCATGATAAGAAGATTCTCATCAAGGACCTTAAGCATGGAGACCAAGCTTTGCTTTACAATTCAAAACTCAAGTTATTCCCTGGGAAGTTAAAAAGTAGATGGGGAGGTCCTTTTGAAATAAAAGAGATCTTACCATATGGAGCTGTTACACTTCTCAACAAGGATGGTAGTGAGTTCACAGTCAATGGTCAGAGGATTAAGAAGTATTTGGGAGAGAAGGAGACACATGAGAAGTGCTCAATGCTTCTCAAAGATGCCCCTCAAGCTTGAAGAGCCATGGAAGTCAAGCTTAGTGACTCTAAACAAGCTCACTAGGGAGGAAGTCCCTAAGGTATCCCTGTCTATATTATTTAGGATTTTTGGTATTTTGACTTGTTTTGGTATTTTTGAGGTCAGGAAAGCAATGGAGTCTAAACAGAAGAAGAGAGGAACATTCGCGGTCCAGCTCGACCCCCCCACTCGGACATGCACTCGACCGAGTGCCGGTTGATCTCCGTCGTCGAGCTGCTCCAAAGTCCATCTCCAAGTCACCAACAAGACCCCAACTACTCCTATGACAGCATGCAGATGGATGTGGACAACTTCTTCCACAATCCCTAAGGTACCACCATCACCTTCACTTGTAAATATCATTGCATTTCATTGTTGTGTTTTGTTTTTAATCTTGAATCCTCTTACAAATTTCTTTCACACAGATGACTGTGTGATTTAAGTTTGGGGGAGGGTTTGAGATAGCATTTGATGTTGTGTTTTGTGTTTTTATTTCAAATTTTTAGCATCTTCATATTAGTATTTGCATAGCATCTAAGGCATAGAAAAACCCTAAAAATTTGAAAAATTTTGAAAAAATCTTTAAAAAAAAAAAGAGTGTTCATGTAGTTTGCATTGCATATTAGGATCTTGTTTAGCATGTTTCATATAGGATTGTATAATATTTGCATTAGGGATCTATGATGAGTATTTCCTTGTTAGCTTGCTTAATTCACTAGACTAGGATCAATGCCCAAGTTAATAGTACTTTGATGCTAGTTGAGTAGTTGGAAGCATAAGATTGAACCAAGCCTTGAATTCTTGCATTGCATTTGGTCTATATTGAAGCATGTTGTGATTTGAAACCATTTCCTACTTATAAGAGCCTAATATTGACTTATAATTATCAATGTGTGCATTGCTTTAAACTCATGGATACCATATACATACTTGGATCATCTTTCTCCTTTTTACCACTCTTGTTGATCCAAGTAGCTGATTTCCTCATTAAGAATCAGTTCCCCTACCCTTAACCAATCCTTCTTTCAAGCCATGTTTATTCTTGTGTGTGTGAGGCCTATTTTTGGGATTGAGCTTGGTAGAAAGTGTTAGGTTTGAACTGACAAGAGTAAGACCTTGTGTAGTTCTAGTTTGCATTTTTCAAACTAGATAGGACTAGGTGGTTCACTTGTTGGGTTTGGGACTTGGCTGTTATGAAAAGAAAAGAAAAGAAAGAAAAAGAGAAAGAGAACAAAGGGTAGAGTCTTTAAGAGGAGATTGTGTTTAAACAAAGTCTAGTGAAAGGATGGGAAGTAAAGTATTGTTGAAAATGGTTCTAGCTTAAGAAAGAAAAAGAAAGAAAAGGAAAGTCTAGCAAAAAGCTTATATGTCTTAAGAATAAGAAGAAAAGAGAACCATAGCAAATAAGTAAGAATCCCCCATCCCACTAGATAGATCAAATATGAAACCTCTCCTAAGACTTGAAAACCAAAAAGAGAAAAGGGTGAAAGAGAAAAGAAGAAGTAAAGGGTAGCACTAGGATCATTTGGGTTTAGATTGCTAGGATAAACACTTTGGGTACCTTTGGGTAGACTAGGTTTTGTTATTGTATGTGTCTAAGTGTTCTTACCTTTAGCATTCTTCTAAAGCTCAATCCATTTTTTATGAGAGAACCTTGATATTGATAAGCCCTACTCTAAAAAGAGACCATCATTGTCTCTAAACCTTTTACTGCCAAGCCAAATGAGTTTAAGCATTGCATAGAATTGATTCATGTTCTTGATTAATGAATGTTAAAGGAAATGGTTGATTTGAATGCATGTGGATGTCTAAGGCTCAAATCAGTGAAGGTTGTGATATGCTTGTCTAAAGTCTTTAAGTATAGCTCATTCAACTTGCATCATAGTACTAGTAACTTGGACATTGATTCTAGATAGTCTATTTGCAAGCTTTAGGAGCTGAGATCCCACTTTCAAACCTCATCTACCTTCTTATGTCTTGTTTATTTGCTTGAGGGCAAGCAAAGACTAAGTTTGGGGGTGTTGATGTTCATATATTTTACCATGTTTTCCCTTAGTTTATTCACATCTTTTGCATCTTTTGCTAGCCATTTTCATCATTATTGTGTAGCTTTAGGACTAATCATGCATTAGAGTTTAGTTGCATTGCATTTGCATCTTTTCATGCATAAACAGGTGATTTTGGAGCTTAAGGAGCATGGAAACAATCCTGAGGAGAAGTGAAGCAATCTTGAAGGGAAAGCAAGAGAGTTAAGGCTGAAGAACCAAGGTCCAGAGTCCAACTCGACCAAGCACTCGACCGAGTGGGTAGATGGACTCGACCGAGTGGGTAGATGGACTCGACCGAGTGGAGTGTGCACGAGAGAAGCCAGCTCGACCATGGACTCGACCGAGCACTGGTCGAGTTGACCGAGCCGTTGACTACTTTGACTTTTTCTATTTTTAGGGCTTCCACCTCCTCACCTATATAAGGCCTTGTACCTGCAGCCACCAAAGTGTGCAACTTTTTAGATATTCCCTAAACCTAGTTTTTACCTTTTTTAGTTTTATTCCTTTTGCATTTTTATTTTTAAGATCTTGTACTTCCTTAAAAAAGAAGACTAGATTCTTATATTTTGTTGGTTCTATAACTTTCAAGATATTGAGAATTTGAGTTTCATCCTTTCATCAATATTGAAGATCTTTGTTTAATCTTTCTAATAATGCAAGTTTCAATATTTTCTGGGTTTTTGACTTTGATCATCATGTATTGTTGTGAGTAGTTTCCTTAGGATCTTGAGGATGGGTTAGGATGGATTGATCTTGTGGTTTGTGTGATTTGGTCAACCTTGATTGTTATAGATCTCTTCTAGGCTAGATGATCTTAATGCTGATCCTGAACTGAGAGGTTAGGGTTTGATTTCAAGCATCTTAGCATCACACCAATGTTTAAGGAGCATAGATAAGGCTAGATCTAGAGCTTACCATTAGGCTTGCTAAGAGATTAGAGGTCTTGTTTGGTTTGAGATGTATTGCTTAATGCCTGCTTGTGTAGATTCTTTACTGTGTGAGAACAAGTCTAGAATTGCATAGGTTTGATTGTTTCTTGCCATGAGAGTGGAAGAAACTTGTCTTAGATTTATATGTCTAGAGATTAGCTCAAAGTTTGCTTGAGATTTGTTGACCAAGTTAGATAACCACAATGATTAGTTCAGCCCATGAATCCCTCCTCAAGGCCTTCTTTGTTTATTGATTTTTAAGTCTTAATCCTGTTGCTTGCTTGTTGTTTGATTCGTATTTGCATTGCTCTGTTTTTATTGTGTTGCTCTGTTTCCCGGATTTATCCAGCTCGACCCTGCACTCGACCTACACTCGGTCGAGTGCTTGCTCGAGTTCATCCCCAGAACTCTTGTTTATGATTTGTGATTGTTCTGTTTCATTCCTATTTGCATTTCTGTTTCATCTACTCATTGTCCTGTTCATTATTGTCTTGCATTAGTTCATCATAGTAGTTTCTATTTCTGTTCTAGCTTCATATAGTCATAATCATTCTGTTCCATTCACATTTAGTTCTTAGTTCTTGTAGTTTTACTTTCTGCATCTTTACATTTTCATCTTAGGATTGTTAGTGACAAACAATCTTTGCATTTGGCTTAACTTAGATTCATATACATATCTTAATTGTTCACAAACACTCATTTAGGATTGATACCTCTTATACTGCAACAGCATAAGGGGAATTGAAACACCCATCCATCTATCCATTCATATCTCACCATTGCATACATTCATCATCATTCATTCATCACCCACATAACAAAAAGCTTGTTTCAAATACACACCTCAAGGACCGTGGATCAAATTTGTTAGCTCCATAGGCACGAAGCGTGGGATAACAAGCACTACCAAATACCCTGAGTGAAGTGTAATCAGGCTTTTCTGAATATAGAGCTTGATAGGGACTCTGAAAAGTCTCATGAGCAGAGGTGGGAAGGAGGTTGCTGAGATAATTTGCTGTGAAGAACGCTTCAACCCAGTAGTGTTGAGGCACTTTGCTTTAGAACATCATACTGAGGCCTAATTCAGACAAATGTTTGTGCTTTCTCTCAGCAAGTCCGTTTTGTTGCGGTGTATAAGGACACAAGATTAATTGTTTGATTCCATTGTTGGCAAGATGTGTGACAAACTGATTACTTATAAATTCACCACCCCCATCACACTGAAAAATCTTGATTTTCCGATTAAACTGATTCTCAACAAGACTTTGAAAGAGTAAGAAAACTGAGTAGAATTCAGATTTATTCTTCAAAGGATAGAACCAACAATAGCGAGAGAAATTGTCAACAAAAATAACATAATATCGAAACCCTTGAGTATAAGTGACTGGAGCAGGCCCCCATAAATCACAGTGTAACCTCTCAAGAGGCTTACTAGCTACAAAACTCGAAGAAGAAAAAGGGAGTTGAGCATTCTTCCCAAGTCTGCTCGACTCACAGAACTTGTTGGTGCGTTTATTGATCGAAATAGCAGCAGTTGAAGATAGATGCTGGAGAATCTCTGCACTTGGATGCCCCAAACGCTTGTGCCAGACCTCATCACTGATACCAATCTCAAAACAAGAAGATTTGTGCTCTTAAAGAGCTTATTAAGCTAGATATATAAGATAGCTCATTAGGAGCTTTATTGTGCAAAGAAACTAAAGAAAGAGGAAAGAGAGATTAGGTTGTCACCCAGAGCAAACACATATTAGATTTGATATCTCATAAGATTGAAGAGGGGAGAGTTGTTTTGAGACAACTCTCAAAGTTACACACCAAGTTCTCATTACATCAATATATATATGACTTTCATCTTGCTAAAAACCCTAGTTACATGTCATAAGATTGGGCTTGGGCTTGTCTTTCTTGTGGGCTCTAATACTCCCCCGCAAAGTTAGCAGCGGGTGTGAAAGTAACGATGCTAAGTTTGTAACCGCAAATGCAATGGCTTTGACATGAGAATGCGTCGTCGAAGCAAGATCGTTGTGATGTAGATAGCAGCATCTCTTCACCATAAAACCAGACATTAGTGTGAGAACTTCTCAGGTTCTTTTGACATATTTGTCTCAAAGAGTCCGGGTTTTCTTTACCTCGTTTAACTCTCCTAAGCTGTCTATGAACAAGAAGAATTCGCTTCCCACAACTACGTAAATCCTACTTGCTATCTGCTTCTCATCCATTTACCAACCACAATTTGCATAAAACCAATATGTCTTTCTCTTTGGCATTTTAACAAGCACCTTGTATGCTCTCAACAAAACCAGAAAAAAAAAATTCCAGCCAAAAACCCATCCTTATGAGATCCAAGACAATCTGATTGCATTTTAGCTTCATGAGTTCAATCCTACAATCTAAACCAGCTAGCAAAAACCACCATATAAACGACAACCAGCAAAATTCCAAGCCTTAACTCTAAACCGTTTCTTCCTCTTTCCCAAACTCCATGTTCTGTCTCTAAGGGAAAGAGAAACATTACCGATGTGCCGTTGAAGACCATGTTCTGTCTCTAGGAAAAAAAAGATTTGCTTTCAGCTTCAGCAGTCGGAGAAATCATTATCTTCTTTTAGTTGACTTCCTCTTAGCTTGTGACCTTGATGGATGACGATGGTCTAGAATGGGACGTCGGATCTGACTTTGGAACTAGCAGACCTGTTGTCGGTTTATAGACGAGAGACTTGATAAAAGCCTTCTTGAGCAGAAGAAAGAAGTTTGTGAAGATAAAACCCCAATCAATCGCATATGCTTTGATACCATGATAGCAATTTCAAAACAAGAAGATTTGTGCTCTTAAAGAGCTTATTAAGCTAGATATATAAGATAGCACATTAGGAGCTTTATTGTGCAAAGAAACTAAAGAAAGAGGAAAGAGAGATTAGGTTGTCACCCAAAGCAAACACAGATTAGATTTGATATCTCATAAGATTGAAGAGGGGAGAGTTGTTTTGAGACAACTCTCAAAGTTACACACCAAGTTCTCATTACATCAATATATATATGACTTTCATCTTGCTAAAAACCCTAGTTACATGTCATAAGATTGGGCTTGGGCTTGTCTTTCTTGTGGACTCTAATAATCACTAGTAGCAAGTTGTCTTGTAGAGTAGAGAGTAGCAAAGGCAGGATTGTCCAACACATAATGATCTTTACTCAGGTTTCCTGTTGTGAGGAGCTGCTTGGTATGCTTGTCCTTTACACGTACACCATCAAAGTCAAATTTCACAGAATAAGGATAGTCTAAGCATAGTTTAGACACTAATAGAAGGGACTTAGCAACGTTAGGACAGACAAGAACATCCTTAAGAGGTAGAAATTTACCTGATAGAGTCTGTAGTGGCACTGAGCCGATGTGTGTAATGGGCAGAAACTCACCATTACCTACCATTACGGAATCATTTCCATGATAGGGTTGAGCATGCTGCAGATTAGCGGTTGTGTTGGTAATGTGAGCTGTTGAACCGCTATCAGGCAACCACTCTGCACCAGTGTGTTGTTGTTCACTATCGGAGACACGCATTGCAGCCAAAGCATTTGGTAAATCAGGTTTGGTGAGAGACTCATTATAGCGATTGTAGCAGTCAAAGGCACTATGACCATACTTCCCACAGATCTGACAGGTTGGTTTTGTGCCACCATTTCCTCTGTTCTGACTATTCTGACCACTACCGTGCTGCTGAAAGCCGCGTCCTCCGGTAGAGTAATTTCCTTTTCCTCTGTAACCTCCACCAGAACGACCGCCTCTGTTGTTTGAACCTCCTCGATCATAGTATGCTGTCTAAGTTTGAAAAGCAAGATGCAGAGTGCCAGCAAGAACAGTAGAGTACATTTTCAGCTTATCATCAAAGGCAATTACCTTAAAGACTACATCTTCATAGCAAGGAGTGGGAAGAGAATCCATAGAATGCTCAATCACGGTAGCAACAGTTTCATATTCCTTGCCTAGACCAAACAACAACCCATGTATTTTCTCTAGGTCGGTCATGGGAAAGCCAATTAAATCTAGCTGGTCAAAGATTTGTTGGAGTTCGCTAAGGTAATCTTCCATGGTTTTACCAGACTTAAGGCAAGCACGTAACTTATTCTGTAGTTCAAACTTCCTAGTGGTAGAAACTCTATTAAACCTTTTAGCGAGAGCAGACCATACCTCCTGAGCAGACTGCAGACCATACACGACTCGGATGGCGGTTTCAGAGAGAGATCCTAAGATCCATGCCATGACCAGTTGGTCATTACGAATCCACTTCTCGAACTCCGGATTAGGCTCTTCAGTAACCCCTGCAGCACCAGTGACAGATCGAGTGGATGCTGGACGAGGAAGCGAGCCATTAACGTACCCAAGAAGCATTTGAGGTGAGAGGAAGGACTCGAATTGAGTTTTCCATTGGAGATAGTTGGACTCAGTGAGTTTGAGAGCTACAACTTGAGAAATGGAAAGAGGAGCGGAAGAAAAAGAATCATCTGAAGCCATAGAACGTATTACTGGTGCTCTGATACCATGAAAGCAGAGTTTAGAACACAAGGTAATACAGAGAGAAGAGAGGCTTAAAAGTATATCTTCATTCTTATCAAAAACGATTACATTGCATCATCCTTATATAATGGAGTGATGTTTAACCTAAAGGTTACAATACTAGGTAGATTGCTGACAAATGTCATCATCAGCAGCAGACGATCGGTGACGCAAGAGGACTGAACCTGTTCTATGTTTAGAGCGTAGTATGAGCTGGCTTTGATTGTTTGACCGTACGAACAGCACAAGTAGTGTGTGACTGTCCTCTGTTACCGTTAACGAGAGATGCCATTTGAACATAAGCAACAACGGTGGGCTTAGTATCCTTAAAGCCCAAATCAGCTTGTTGTTGGACTCCATTTGGGGCTTTACAGCTTACACATGTGCCAAAAAGAAGGAAACTAAGATTTGTGACAATTGAAAAGGGAGATTATAAGGCCGTTGGCCATATGAACGAAAATCAAAGCGCAAAAAGGAAAACTTGATCAAAGGAGATAGGCGTGAGATCGTTAGTCTTGTGTCTCTTCCTTTTTGAAATAATATCTCTCTTTGGTTGGCTTTAGCCGTTCAAAGAGATGCGGGTGCGGCCAAAGGTTGATCCCATCTTCCTCTGGATCACTCTGGCTTGGTCAAGAGGTTAAACCCTCATCCTCGTCACGAGACTTTGAGAACGTGATGGCACCCACGCTTGATTGGTCGGATGGGGTAGTTTTCTTAAATGGACCCGAATATGTTCGTTGGTTAGAATGCAGCATCGGGGGTTGCTATATGGGTCAGTTCAGGGTCAGGTCTTCAGCATTATGGGCCCTTGAGAGGACCACTATGGCAGGTAACATGAGTCTTGGACGGGACCGTTTGTATTCAAGTATGTTTCAACTACACTACAATAATCGTAAATTCGTAATTATTGATCTCAATTGCACCATATTGACTATCAATAAATCAAAGATTTGGACAATAAGGGCTCCGGTTAAAATTGGTTTACAATCAGCTACCCTAACTTTTCCAACTAAACCAAACCAATTTTAAATTCAAACATGGCTACAAAACGGTTTAAAATCCAATTAGGTAAAATCAATGATCTCCAAAACTCAGTTCCTGGTTAAAGAAAAAGAGTCAAACTCAGAGTCAGAGAAATAACATACTAAGATTAAGACACAACTTGGAGCCAGCAGATTTACATGGTACGTTACACCACGAAAGAGGTTCATTTTTTAGGGCACAAACATAAAGAGAATAACAAAACTAAAAATAAAGAGTTCTTTGCTTCTCCAAGAAGCAACTAAACCAAAACACACTAACTTCAAGACTCCTACTATTACTACTTCTTCTGCTGCTTCATCATTAAGATTCCTTGTGCCAGAGTCTTTTTAATTCCCATCATCTGATGATTTCAAGTAAAGGGTTTCTCCACCATCCCCGGAGCTTCCTCCTCTGCCTTCACCACTGCCCATTTCCGGCTTCCCACGGCCAAAATCATGAAACCCACCAGCCTCTCCCTGAAGGATATGGAGACCACTGCTTCCTCCTCCGCTGCTCGAGCTCATTCCAAGCTGGCTATGGTGCAATTGCTGATGCTGAAGCGTTGCGTAAGGCTGTTGCTGCTGCTGCTGCTGAGCATACAACATTGAGGAACGAGCCGCCATTAGAGACTGCTGAGTCATCTGTTGCTGTTGAGTCGCTTGTTGCTGCTGCAAATAGTGTGACCCTCCTTCTCCCTGAATCATCCCACCACCAGCAGATCCATACTAATAACCCAACAATACCAATCAGTTTCTCAATTTCCATACAACAAAACTCGGAATACTTTTTCTGAATAAACTATTACCTGGCTATGCACGCTTGGAGGCTGAGGCTGAGAATCTGCAATTGCAGCTAAATACATTAGGTTGCGTTGAAGCCTTGCCTGATTCCTGTGACCATCAAAATATAACCGTATTAATCATTTCTTATTATTCAACCAGAACAGAAGTGAAATCGCAAGGACAATATGTTGGCACTTACTCGGCGCACTCGCTGAGCTTTCCAGAGTTTTGAGACTCAACAATCTTCAGAATCAACGATTTGTTCTCATCCAAGTACTACCATAAACATCTAATCAGTAATGTGTAGTATAAACAAAAAAAAAAGTTTGCATCTAATTTTTGTTGTTGGAATAGAAGACAGAGAAACACTCAAAGAAGACCCCATTAACTTTAGATGCACAAAACAAAAGACCAAAGGCATCTCTAGCAACCGATTTATCAGACAGAACACAGATGTATTAAACCTAAAAACTAATTCATCTATCAACATGGAAACAAGAACAAAAAGAACCAAATAACCAGAAAAAAATATCATCAATTCAGTTACATCCATGAAAAAAAACCCATCATTCATATTTGTTCTGAGAACAAAAGAAAAGGGTCTCAGGTACTATTTTTATATATGAAGAAAAGGGTATCAGGTACTTTGCAAGATAGTTTTCATATCTTTTCTTTTTGAATTCAGAGAAACATATAATAAAGAAAAAGAAAGAGATAATATAATAGAAGAAGAAGAAGAAGAAGAAGAAGAAGAAGAAGAAGAAGAAGAAGAAGAAGAAGAAGAAGAAGAAGAGAACCTGCTGGATATGATCAGAGGTAACATTGCTGGGGTAGTAACCAGCCATCATGGGCTGCATCTGCATCAGGTGCTGTTGCATTTCTTTTGCTATTTTATATAAAACCTGATAATTCTTCTTATTTATTTATATTTTTAATATATATAAGTTTTATAGAGACAACCCCCACCACAAAACCCAGAGGAAAAAGAGAAGTCACCAAGTGAGAGAAGGAGAGATATTAAATTTTGTATCTGTCTCTCTCTCTCCCTTTACTTGCTTCTGTATATAGAAAACTCTTAACTATTGAAGATGTGTATCTCTGTGTGTGTGTTATCTCGCTTTCTCTCCTTCACAAAAGTTGTTTTGCGTCAAAAGACTGAGAGAGACAGTGAAGTCTCTTAAATAGAGAGAGAGAGAGAGAGAGAGAGAGTTTTTTTCTCTTTTTCTTGGGTTTTGGGGTTTGGTTTTGTTGGTTTCTTTCTGTCTCATCCTATCTCTGTCCCTGCAAAGAAGAGGAGTTCACGTGACGAGTCATGCTTATTATAGAGACGTGAGACCTTTACATACACTACATTTATATTACTTTGAAGTTTGAACCCTTTAGCCATAGCTTCTTTATTTTATAGACGCTTTTACTCCTTCGTATTTTTTATGCACATACGGTGTATTTACGTGTACAAAGATATCTTACATTTTTTTAATAACATTTACTATTTCCTTTTGGGTGTTTATAGGTTTATAAATGTTTTGATTCTGTTGTGCGAAAGTAAGTGTCCTCTCTCTTAAGTTAGGCGATTTTTTGTTAAAGATCATTCTGATATTTTGTAAGTACCCGTTAGCACAAAAAAAAAAAAATTAGCATAAAAAAGAATTATTTCTTACTAGAGCTAATCTTCAATTACCAGTGTTTTTTTTGTTTTGTTGAAGACTTCAATTACCAGTTATGTTGTCAACTGATCGAACATATAACAATATTTCGCAAGAGTCATATGTGAGATAGGTTTGCCGAATGCCGCGACCAACTCTCCCCATTAAACATTGTCAAAGTAAGCGTGCGTAGTTAGTTGACGTATTGATATACTTCATATTTGTCTCAAGTGTAGTGCATGAATCGTCCCAGCTTTTATTGTACAAGATGGCGAGATGCACAATTTTTTTTTCTTTTGCTAAGTAATAACAATTCGTGTTAGATTGATTCAAAAGAGTCCTTAGCAAACCATTAGTGGCATGAAGTCTCTGTGTCAAGTCATAATTGGCTGATGTTTAAATTTTAATTGATAAAAAGTTCTATTTTCAAAGAGTTTTTCTCCTTTCTCTCTTGTTCGACTTCTCGATGCTAAAAATGCAAGTTTGGATGGGATAACGTATGAGGCTCTTTTTCTAGAGTAAAGTATTGGGTTCGGTTTAGTGTAGTTAGGCATGTTCGAGAGGAATATGATTTGAATATTTAATATTGATGACGCTTGACCGAAGTATATATCTCTAAATTTTTTGAAATGCTTTCTTTGGTAAGAAAAGTTATACAATTAGTTGGAGCTGAGTAATTCTTGAAGTACGTTTCAATGGTCGGTAAATATATATATATATAAGAAGATTCAACAGCTATATCATCTTTGCGTGGTATTAAATCCACGTTAAACCCTCTAGTAGATGTAGCTAAATATTAATTACATCTTATTCGTTGATACCAAAAATGGATCCGAGATATTCCTTCTGCATATATGAACCACGGAGGCTCGACTTTTAATGTTTGTTTGTTTAATTATTAGTACCACAAGTATAGTATTATGAATGAACATTAAACTAAACTGCAAGGATATATGAATTGTTTTCTTCTCCCGATTAATTATGACTTTGGAGACAATCAATATTATTTCTATACCATATATAAAAGTAAACCAAAAACAAAACAACCAAATACTAGACCATTCAAACTAATAATCTAAAAGTATTAAATATATTACACGATATATTAATATAAAATATCTTTTCTTAAATATCACTGTTACTATTCTATATCAGTTCAAATTTATGATTTTTTTAAAAATTTCGTGATATAATATTATTCATTTATTTATTTTTTGAAAATTAAAATTGTTATGGTTATTGTTATAATTCTCTATATGTATTATTTGATGGAGAAAACCATATTATTTTCATATAACAGTTATAAAATATTAGAATTAATTTGAGGTCGATGTAGAATCTTCTTCCATGGAAAAGGTGTTGCAACTTGTAACTTATTGTACTATATATTTGACCGATTAATATGAACATCCAGACCACCCTCGAGTTAAATAATGAAACTTGTAGTTATTGAGCTGAGATATTTTATGGATATTTATTATCTCACTCGTAAGTTTTCTTAGTAACAATAAATGAAAGGTTATACGTATAAAGTGGAATCACGTTGAAGAAGAATATGTGCGTCGATCTTTTAAAGACCGCTTCTGTCCAAATAATACTTCTTGTCAGTTATGCAGATGTATGACATCATTTTGAGATTCTAACTTTCCCCACGCGCTCTTTCCACGCGCTCTGTTATTATATTTCAATACATATTAAGAAAAAAATAGCTAGGGTAAAAGAGAAAATATGGTTACACATCCCAAGTATATTATTGTATACTCAACTACACGAAGTATATGTATTACATGGCCACGTGCATGAACTATATGACGTTATGTGATTAACACCATAGACATACAATCCGGTATACTGGTCAACTGACTCCGGCAAAGACCGATGTTGACTCTGGCGTTGACCAAAAAATGTATTAATTTTTTTTTTCCTATTAAAAATCAAAAATAAGAAATATTATATATAAGCATTTTTGGTTTTTCATAATTAAAAAACATATTCAATTCAATATCTAAATATTTTTATATATCTCTAATGTATTCATTCTTATAATTAGTTAATTTTTATTGTTAAAGCTAAACTAATAGTTAAATAAAAACCATTAATAATTATTTTCAAAATATCTATATATGTATATAAATCTTTGATAATTAGATTATTTAAATACTACAAAATCAATAAAATCAAATTCAACTACATTCATTAGAAAAATAATATGCAAAAGATTGAGTATATGACTCTGTACTCTAAAATTTGCATGGTAAATGTTGTATAAAATTTTAGATTATTTTACTATAAAATTTACATACTCTTAATAACATGTAAACAACAACAAAATAAATTTACAATATTTACTTCTAATATATAAAAGGTAAACATACAAAAAAATCATTTTAGCAAAACAATATACTTGATTTGAGGGTATGTTTGTAAAAGGGAGAATAAGAGTATTTTTGAAAATACCTTTATATTAAATCTTAAAAATAATTATAAATGATTTTTATTCAAATATTAGTTTAGCTTTAACAATAAAAACTAACTAATTATAAAAATAAATACATTAGAGATATATAAAAATATTTAGATATTGAATTGAATATGCTTATTAATCATGAAAACCCAAAAAATGTTTATATATAATATTTATTATTTTTGATTTTTAATAGAAAAAAAGTTTTAATATATTTTTTTGGTCAATGCTGGAGTCAATCGACTAGTGAACCGGATTGTATGTCTATGGTGTTGATCACATGACGTCATATATTTCATGCATGTGACTATGTAATACATATACTTCGTATAGTTGAAGATACAATAGTATACTTGGTATGTGTGACCATGTTTTCTCTTCTACTTTGTATAGCTAGCCATCTTTTTTCCTACATATTAATCATTCTGAGTTTTTTTTCTGTTTTCATCATAAAAGTGAGCAATAGTTTTCTGTTTTTCAAAAATACAGTGGAAACTTTTTTTTTCTTTTTTATAGTTTTCCAGTGGAAAATAATTAACGTGGTTATACCAAAAATGTGTTGTATCATATACATTTTTACTTGACAAAAATAGATTTCTTCTCGTATATAATTCCAAGAGAACTGTGAATAAAGTAAAATAAAATTAATTATTTGATTATAGTGTAAAAGTGAGCACGAAAATTAAACGAGAAGGACACATTTTACATGCAAATTAAACGACTATACACAACATAACTCCGATGTGTCAAACATGTGATGTCCACTATGTCTTTTCTTGCCTAAAATGTGGCAAGTTTTGTTAATTGTCGGTTTATAAATAATAACTAATGGGAAATGCTAAATGGCAAGTGACAGTAGTACAGTACTATTGAGTTTCAGTTTCTAATATAAACAAGAACAAATCCACCTAATCTAATATATTAAAGGAGAAGTCGAGAGCGCTCACAGCCAATCTCACAAAATTTGACTTCTCTTGCCTTTAATGAAAAATACCCCTGAAAAATTTTCGGACAAGCTTTTGTTCTATATTTAGGTTGCTGAAACGCATCACATTCATCCTCAAACTTAAGATTACTAATTTGCCATTAATTAGAATCCAATCTGGACATTTTTACCCTTCAAATTAATTTAGAAAATTAAAAAAGTCTAAATTATTAAATATCTAATCTATATAATCGTCAAACGTGATTTAAAAAAAAATTAAAACGCTAAAACCTAAAATAATGGGTTTTAAAAAAAACCCAACCAAAATATACCGACCTATTCGAAACCCTAAAATTATAGGTTGTAAACATATATATATATATAGGTACAACCCTAATCATTCTCCATAATCCGAAATCTTCAAAACAGAGAAAATCCTAATTTTCTCTCATGTTGTTCAAATTATATATGTATTATAGTTTTGATGATCCCTTATATGATTCTTCGTATTCGTGTTCGTGTTTTAATGATTCATGTCCTCTTTCTGTAGTATTTGTTTGGAACGCAGGTTCGAGCATTACCAAAACTTTGAGTATGGTTTCATTACTTCTTATATTATTATGTATAGGTTTCTTGATTTATTTAACGTTTTGTAAAAACGATTATACTAATTTTTATGTTTCAGGTGAGTTAGTACATGGTCGTGATCTTACTTCTATGTTCCCGGACAAGAAATCTAGGTCTTTTATTTTTGAATACTTTAAACTTTATTCTTTATAGTTTGATGATGCTAAATAGAAAAGGCTTATTTCTATAGTTGCAGGAAAGCTTCTGAAGATGATCATAGTGATGAGAGATGTTTGGTAAATTTAATAGTAAACTACTCTATCATCGTTATAAAATTTTATTCATGTGTTGTGGCTCTAACAAATAAATATAAATGAAAAGGTGGAGGTGGCGAGGACTATCGAAATTTCTTATTTGAATTCTGCATCTTCATCTATGGTAAAAGGTATGTTGCTAAATTTAAAATTCCTTTTATTAATATATTTCTAATGATTTAATAAAATTTAAACATTGTTTAGATGAATCTACCTATGATCGTATGGTGAAAAACAGGTATCTTTAATTTTAAAGGAAAATTATATATATATATATATATATATATATATGATTCAGATAATCATATTAACATTTGTATTTACTGATTATTATTGCAGAAAGACTGTGAATGGTGTTAATAATATCCCAGAAGTTATGGTATATTTTAAAAATAATTAATAGTTATTGATTTAAATTAATAACTCTTATTTCCACAGATATAACAACATTTAGTGTGATTAATCAACAGATTAGAGATGCAGAGTCAGCAATACAACGTCTTTCAGCTATTGTTCGGTAGTAATTCTATGTTAAAAGGCGGTTTTGACACTAATTATTTGTTTGGATCATCTTCTAACGTTTGTTAATCATTTGTTTATTTGGTATTATTACGGAAATTTTAAGTGTTTTAAAGTCATCCTGATACTAAAATTTAATGAAACATTTTACTAGCATTTTTTCCGTAAATTTTGAACGTAATCCTATTTTTGTGGAAATCTGCAGAGAAACTATTGATCGTAAAAAATCAGAGTCGTTTCCTTTCCTTTTAAACTACACGGTAATTATCTTCATATATTCTCAATCAAATTCCATTAGATATAATTTATAACATTGTTATTATTTAAAAAAATAGACAGCGTATGGATGAAGATATGATTGGTGTCGTTGCAAAAATTCAGGCGTGAAGAAAGGAGGAAGACGAATTTTAGAGAATAGTAGGATGAATGTTATGCGATCTTATAATCGTATTTTTATTGATATTGTTTTAGATGGATGAATAGTTTATGAAATAGAAATAGTCCAATGATTATTTATTTTAAAAATAAAAATTGTACTTTATTAATGACGATCAAACGACCGGATACCAAGGTTCTTGATGATTATATAAGAACTAAATAAAACAATGGAATGCTATATTCATAATTATTATTAAGAAAAAAAAATGTTTGAAATTATGTTTAATATTTTGAATAATATTGTTAATTAATGAAAACAATCTGCTTATGGAAGAATAATCCTTGGTGTCGTGGCTCATATTTAGGCGTAAGGAGAAGATAAGCATGATATTTAGAGAATAGTATTATGAATATTATGATATCTAATCGATCAGTTACTAAAGATCTTGATTATTAATTCAATTTTGAAAAAAAAAAGTGAAATGACATGATGATAGCTAATGTTCTTTAAAATGTGATAGTTATTATGTTCAAAATTTTGAAAATTATTGTTAGGAAAATCTAATATTGTTATTTTACCTTATGAAAAGTAGAGTGGATAATCTTAAGAGATATTCTATATTTAAAACAGAATAAAATATAGTGTAAGATCATGATTTATTTAAAAAAAATATATAAATACGCATTAAAAGTCGTAATGATAAACATAAAATAAATGGAAATATATCTCTAAAATAAATGGAAATATAAAATATATCAATGTCTGGAGATCTATACAGAATAGTAAAATGTTTTGATAAACAAAAATTTAAACATATCACTTCCGATAAATATGTAAATTGTGAATATATAAAATTGCATATATATATGTCTATTCGACACTTTTGATTTTAACCTAAATCAAAGAAGAAATCCAAAGAACAAAAAAAAAAAAGCAAAAAACTATGGTTAGGTATAGCCTTTTCGATAATGTTTCGCGTTTGAACTCTTCAAAATATGAATGGAAAATTCGTGTGAAGGTCTTGTGTCTGTGGGAAGAGAAAGGTCCAAGTTTGGAGATGGTTTTAACTGATATTAAGGTATTTACTTTAGTTTAATTATAAGCTCATCATATATTTCAAACAATAAGTTTATATGCAATTATACCTGAAAGTTACAAATTACAAGGTTTTAAAAATATTGTTAAGACATGTAATAAAATCGTATTATGCGATAATTAATAATACTATGTTTTATTAGGGTGTAAAGGTCCAATGCTCCTTTCGTGGAGATGTATATGATCGTTTTGTCTCAAAGTTCAAGGTTGGTGATTGGCTTGATTTCGAAGACTTTAAGGTTGTTGAGCAGAATGGTTCATGTTTAGCTACTACACATCGTTACAAAATTGTTATTTTGTACAATACCAAGATCAGAGAGAATTCAATTGTTGGAGGGAAGATTTCTATGATTTCGTCGATTTCAAACTCATCCATGATGGTACCCAATGTGAAGATTACTTAATCGGTGAGAGAATAATTCAGTTATTTTAAAATAAATTTCAAAAATTATTTCAGATTCTTTATATTTGAACTAATTTAAATTTTATACAGACATTATTGGTGAGGTTGTAAATGTTGGCGAATTCAGATGTAATTTCAGAGAATTACAACAAAAAGAGGAAATCCAAGGGGTGGAAAATAATGAAAAACATGAGGATGTCACACAAAGTGATAATATTCGTATGTTATTTAAGTACTGTACTCGATATGGTTCAGATCAAATGAAAAACATTACTTTCCATGATCAATCTGAAACAGATTGCACAATCTTTGAAGACTCTGATGATGACAGTGATGTTGGAGATCAGGACGATGATGATTATAAGGAAGATTTTATTCACAATGATACAACGGATGAAGAAGAGGATGATACTGAGGAAGAAACTGATGATGATGGCGAATACCAATCAGATAACAGTGGTAACAATTATCAAGATGACGAACATTATATCCAAGATTTAGAAGAAGATGAAAAAGATGATGAGCTGCAAAGTACTGAAGATAATCTTAAAATTAAAAAAAGAGGAGAGGATATCTCAATTAACCACAAAATCTCATTTGATCTTCATGATTTCAGGTAAATTATAAAACTCATTTATATATATATATATATATTATACATAATCTAATACGATTTCCCTAGGATTAGAACTCTGATGGAGGCTGATGACCAAGTGATAGGCGATGAGAATGGAAGGTGATGATTCGCAAATGACAAATACGAAGGAGGTGATGATGATCGAGTGATAACAATGATTCGATGGTGATAGGTGTTTAGGTGGTTAAATGGATTGTAAGATAATGAAGAGTTTCTGAATCACAAAGTGTATAGAAACCCAGAAATCAAGAACGCATTCAAGAATTCAAATTGAGAGAAGAAAGATCAACAATTCTTGTTACAACATAATTCTTCGCTAAAGGACAAAGAGGCGTAGCTTTTGGGTTTATAATCACCCTAGGGCTCGACACTCTAAACAACAAGAAGTTCAAAACCAAAACAACAAGACGTTTAAAGGAAATAAGAAAAACAGCAAAACGTCTAGGTGACCTGTAGTAGTACAGAAGTCACTTGAACTAGTACAAAAGTACGTTATTTCCCTTTGGTAATGACTTCTAGATAACTCGACGTAGTGATCCATTTGCCTCATTAAAAACCATACTGAGAAAACCCATTGGGACAAAACTCAGCTATGGGAAAAAGAGTACAAACTTCTCACCTAAGTTACCTAGTTATCATTACCGGGTGAAGTCTTCAGGTTGGATATGTTGAAGACTTGGATCCTCGGTAGGTTGAATGACCCGTCAACTATGAGTGCATGAGCTTCCTTGGCCATCTCCTTAGCTCTTGAACGAGTGATCCTTCCCACCACCTCCGGTTGCTCTGCAGCCTCTGGCTCCTTGCTTGCCACGATCATATCATAATCATACTCTTTACCTATTATTTTGAAACATACAAAATTTAATTTTTTAATTTTAGTGGAACCCTACTAAGGTGTGAATTATTCGAAAAAACGGCTGCGAAATTCTACGATGCTTTAAAATCATTCCAGGGTGAACGTTTAATTTGTGTTATTCGTTGGGGTGTTATTGAAGATTTCCAAGGTATACAATTTATTTAATTAAAATTATTGCATATTTTTGATGATCGAGTATTTAAAGGAATAAATTCTGTTATAACTTTGCAGGAAAAGAAGTATATCTTCTACAGTTTGTACGCGAATAACACTCAATCCTCGCAATTCTGAGGTTGCGAAAATGATGGAATTGTAAGAATAACATCTTTGTTCGTGCTATAAAATAGATGAAAACGAAATTCGTTTATAAAATTCTTTCATGTTCTACTTAATTGAATTATAGGAGATCGAGGAAGAGGACTTGCGGATAGAAGAATGACTCCACATTTTTTATGGCTTTCTAGGGATTTTGTGGAATTTTAATTATTTTATATTTAATTAGTAGTTGGATTTTTAAAAATTCTTGCTTTGATATAAAATAAAATATTTAATTTATTTACATATAATGAGCTAAATAAATTATTTACATATAACGAATTATGGTTTAAATAACCATTAATTTTTCTTTAAACAAAAATATTAAAATTAACTACATATAAATTACTTATAAAGAAATATGAAGTGGAAGACTTTTAGTTTTCCAATGAAGTTTCAACAAAACTCTTAATAAAAAAACAATAGCCCAATGCATCATAATTAAAAGATGTCAGCATGCAAGTTGAAAATTAAAAAAAGGAGGGCATGCAGTCTGAAATTTAGAGTTTCAACTGTCCAGTTTATTTTTTTAAAAAATAAAGTATTCTGAAAATACGAAAACATTGATTATTCATATCGAACAGAGACTCATGCAGCTTTCCCTGTGTAGAGCACGTGTTATAATACAATCCACACAAATATTTAACTGTAATTGTTATAATCCTTATCTTCTTTTGCTTATGAATATTTGAAGTACAACAAATTGTAAGTTCTCTCTGAAACTTTTCTTGCTTCTAAATACACGCAAAAAAAAAGTCCAATCGGGATGGTGCTGTACTTGAAAGATCTGAATCCTACTTTACGTAACCTGAAAGTTGCTGTGAAAATACTTCGAGAATGGCCACCCCATTTTATTCAAGGACAGCCTTTTTTTCAAAGTTTGATTTTGGTAGACGAAAGAATAAATTTTCTTCCTCATCCCATTTAGCAGTTTTTGCAAATATTAAAGGAGATATACAACAAAATAAATCAATGGAATGCTAAATTATTTTTATATTTTAGGGAACTAGGATTGATGCCAAGATATATGCGGAACTTTATGTAGACTGTTACTATGGAAAGCTCAATGAAGGAGACTGGTACGAGATTTCAGGATTTATGGTGATTGAAGGTCAACAATCGTTCCAAAATTCAAACCATCCGTTTGAGATCCTGATCCAGGAAAAAACAAAAATGGTTCCAATAAATCCTCGAAGTAGTGACAATTTTATTCTTATGTACGATGCACCAAGAATGCAAAATGCGACGCCTGATGAGAAGAATTGTTGTGTAGGTAAGTTATTATACTCAATTCATGTTCATACATCCATCTTATTTTTACTATATTTTAAAAATATTTAAATTACTTTTTATATTAGATGTCTTAGGAATGGTGGTACATGCAAACGATTCGCAGATGATTGATTTCCTCGATCATCAAAATGGCTACATTTCAGAGAATGAAGTTGTGACCTTCACTATCCTTGAACACAAGTAAGATATTTTAGAAAACTTTCTATAACATTGTTAATACATAGAAAAATTATTTTAAACAGTTCTTGATTAAATTATATACAATCATTTTTTTTCTTCTGAAAGTGGCCAAGAGATTGAATGTGTTGCTGTTGGTTCGGTTTGTACTGCATTTCTTATGAATCGGAAAAAATTATGTCTTCGCCTACCTATACTACTAATCAACCAATAATGTGTACTCTTCTGTTTTGGAGGATCTCTGTTTATGAAGGTACTGCTCAATATTAGTCTCATATACCACCCAAAATATCATTTTACTTAAATTCTACTTTGCTAGGTATGCAATGTTTGATGTCTCAGTTGCGATGCTCAAAGGTCATTCTTGAAGATGAAGTGAATGGAATTAATACTGGCGATATGCTGTAATTTCATTAATTTAATAAATTGAAAATTAGTATAAACAAAATTATGTGGGAAGTTTAATCCTGAATTGTTTTATTTTTACAGACGCTGGCTAGACGTTGATTCCAGTGATGAAGACGATGAAGATGAAGATGATGAGTAATTTTGTCATACGAGCAGCAATCTATAGTTGGTTGAAACTTTGGGCATGAATAAATATTTTTATTTATTTAATTATGTTTCGGACTGATTATTTAACTTTTATTTAATATTTTCTAAAATAATTAATATCTTTACAAGTAGTCTCACTTGATTATAATTAAATTTAAATCTAAAAATTGACAGATAGGATCGAAGGTTTTGCTTGGTTAACCTATATGGGCCTGACCTTAATAGACGCCAATTAGAGAACCTTCGTGACTCTTAGAACTAATATTTAAGCATTCTAAGTCTTTATATTATTATCGTGACTTTTTGTTTTCCCCTGTCAAGAGAGAAAGAGAAAAATAAAGCTTATTATCATCCATAACCTTGTGGTAAGATCCCAAACGATATTAATTAAATTTTTTCGTCTCAGCAGTTCTTAGTTTGAAAGTTTAAAAATTTTTATATATTTTTTTTCAGAATCATAGATGGAAGGTGAAAGTTCTAGGAAACAGAAAGAGCCTATGTCAGATTTCGGATGGGAAGATGGAGCGATCAACATGGTTGAACAAGCGTTCCGAAAATTGAGAGACGTGGTTCTAAAGGAAACGACGAAACATTTCACTGCGATTATTGATATGTGGAAAGAGTATATCAACAAAAAGGAAGAATCTGTCGGCTTAAACTGTTAGCTTGAAACAATCGATACTCAGATCTCACTAATAGACGATATATTGGAGGGGCGAATCGACTTGGTTGAAGAGCGAAACAGGCTAGAAGATGTTAGGGTTGTTATTGAGAAAGATGAAAAAGAATGTGTTGTTCATAATATTGATTGGGATAAACTTCGTGTTCCCTTTATTAGTGAATAACAATGTTAAGAATTTTATCTTAAACGTTTGCTGTTCTTGAATTTTAAATATTTATTATCTGACATAAAATATAATCGATGCTTTATTTTATTATTTTAAAACCCGAATTTTCGTTAAAGCGATAATATAAAGTAGAGATATTGACATAATTACTAAATCTAAAATTAGTTTAAAGTTATTCTCATAAATCGTAAATAAAACATAATTTAATCTTGGACTATATTTCCATAGATGTTCATGATATATAGTTTCTATATTCATTGAATGATATATTTATTCAAATATTTAAAACTTTTTAAAATCGTAAGTTTCTTAAAAGATTAGGTAAATATTTAAGTTTATGTAAATATATAAATATATTGGTGATTTCTGAGAATGAAAATATACCATCGAATTTATCTAATGATAAGGAATATTGAGATTTGACAATATCGTAAATGTACAATTTCCAAAAAAAGAGAGGATAATGTATATATATATATTTCCGATAACAACTTTAAAAATCGAGATCGTAGGTTTAGTTTTACCATCAGATTTTTTTTCACTTTTATAAACATGGCATGCCTTCTGTTCGATCATATTAAAAAAATGGAAAAGAGACTATTTTTACGATGTGGAAGACCTAAACCTTTTTTTTTTCATGAGTGGACGATTAACGTCAAAATACTGAGGAAGTTTGAGGTGTGCCATCCTAATTTTAGATCATCAGACTTGATTGTAGTCGATGATAAGGTAATTTCACAGTATTTATCCCGTATGATAATTAAAAAAAAAAAAATCATATTATGTTGCTTATATATTTTTTAATAATATAGGTGAAACAACCCTTCCCGTTTTTTTTTTTTTT
>NC_025704.1:19867983-19868874 GCF_000633955.1 Camelina sativa
TATGCCACTGGTCCCACCCGCTCAACCACTCTGACCGGACCCATGTACCTCGGACATAACTTAGTCTCCGTCAATGACCTGTTCGGACCCCGCAACATGGCCATCTNAAAATACAACAACCAGAGCCATCAACCCGCATCCTGAGCACCACCTCATCTTGATAGTTAGTCGCACAACCAACCACCCCTAAGCGACCAAATATCAAGAGAGATGGGTTGGAATACTCCGTACCCGCTCCAGCCACGGACTACAACTCGGACCCGGCTAGACAAGCTCAAGTCGCGGTCTGCTTCTCAAACCACTTCTTAAACCTTGCCTTCATCCTCGCCTCGGGCTCCCAAGTCTGCTCCTCTACTCCGTCACAGTCCCACAGGACTCTCATCAAAGGAATCTTCTTCTTCCGAAGTTCCTTGACTCTCCTCTCGAGCACCCTCACTGGTCTCGCCTCTAAAGTCATGTTAGGCTGAAGATCCTCAGGAATCTTAGCCAACAACTGATCACCCTCGTGAAGACACTTCCTCAGCATCGACACATGAAATACCTTGTGGAACGCACGCATAACCTCAGGCAACTCCAACCGGTATGCCACTGGTCCCACCCGCTCAACCACTCTGAACGGACCCATGTACCTCGGACTCAACTTAGTCTCTGTCAATGACCTGTTCGGACCCCGCAACATGGCCATCTTGAGGTACACTCTATCACCAACCTGAAACTCAAGATCCTTTCTCCTCTTATCAGCATAGCTCTTCTGCCGATCCTGAGCCTCCTTCATGTTCAGCCTCAAAACCCGAATCTTCTCCGAGGTCTCCTGAACAAAATCTACACCAAATATGCTCCTCTCCCCCACCTGAGTCCAACATAATGGTGTACGACACGGCCTCCCATACA
>NC_025704.1:19870621-19876877 GCF_000633955.1 Camelina sativa
AAATCTGGTTCGCGGATGTTACAATTCTCCCCCACCAATATGGATTCATCCCCGAATCCCGTAATACCGTCCATCTGCCAAGGACCTCCGTGCCACCGTCAGCACGGCCGCACGTCCCCAGACCGGACTAAACACCGTCGGCCAAGGTTTCTCGTGCCACTGTCGCAACAGCCCGCACACCTCCGACTGAACCTCGAGGTCTCCCTTTAGCCAATATACTCGCATCATAAACACTATTTGCTCACAACTCAGTGCTTCCCCCGTCCGTGGTTACAACCAACGAATCATGCCGGCTCGCTATCAGGCCAACCGCCTTAAGCTACGGCATCCAGGAAGTCACTCACACACACACTCCCCCCGCTCTCGGGTCGCAACCCTCGAGACATACCGGCTCACTGCCGAGCCTTGGCTCACAGCTACGGTATCCAGGGAGCCTCACATATCCCGCTCTTGGGTCGTCACCCTCAAGCGCGCTCTCAGATCGTCATCCGAAGCAACATACCACTCCCACTCTCTGGCCACAAAGTCCATCGAGCTATCGGTATCACGTGAGTTGGGCCGCACGGCCTTGAGCAAAACAAATACTGATGCCAACGAGTATCTCCCGGCTAGATCTACCTCAACATTTCCACAAAACTTTCCCTTTTTAGAAACTTTCTATTTATGGAAACTTTCCAAAAATAGAAACCCGAGCTATTTCTCTTTTCCCATGACAACAACAGTCAAACATAAAGAAAAATACTCATCTTATTAATCTCAAAAATGTCATAATCGTTACAATCTCAATGAAATTACATCAGAAAAAGCAAAAAAAAATACAACAACCAGAGCCATCAACCCGCATCCTGAGCACCACCTCATCTTGATAGTTAGTCGCACAACCAACCACCCCTAAGCGACCAAATATCAAGAGAGATGGGTTGGAATACTCCGTACCCGCTCCAGCCACGGACTACAACTCGGACCCGGCTAGACAAGCTCAAGTCGCGGTCTGCTTCTCAAACCACTTCTTAAACCTTGCCTTCATCCTCGCCTCGGGCTCCCAAGTCTGCTCCTCTACTCTGTCACAGTCCCACAGGACTCTCATCAAAGGAATCTTCTTCTTCCGAAGTTCCTTGACTCTCCTCTCGAGCACCCTCACTGGTCTCGCCTCTAAAGTCATGTTAGGCTGAAGATCCTCAGGAATCTTAGCCAACAACTGATCACCCTCGTGAAGACACTTCCTCAGCATCGACACATGAAATACCTTGTGGAACGCACGCATAACCTCAGGCAACTCCAACCGGTATGCCACTGGTCCCACCCGCTCAACCACTCTGAACGGACCCATGTACCTCGGACTCAACTTAGTCTCTGTCAATGACCTGTTCGGACCCCGCAACATGGCCATCTTGAGGTACACTCTATCACCAACCTGAAACTCAAGATCCTTTCTCCTCTTATCAGCATAGCTCTTCTGCCGATCCTGAGCCTCCTTCATGTTCAGCCTCAAAACCCGAATCTTCTCCGAGGTCTCCTGAACAAAATCTGCACCAAATATGCTCCTCTCCCCCACCTGAGTCCAACATAAAGGTGTACGACACGGCCTCCCATACAGGGCCTCATAAGGAGCCATCCCAATACTAGCCTGGTAGCTGTTGTTATAAGCAAACTCCACCAAGCTCAAGTGATCTGCCCAATGACCACCCCAATCCAGCACACACATCCTCAATAAATCCTCCAAAATCTGGATCGTCCTCTCTGACTGACCGTCCGTCTGAGGATGATAGGCTGTACTCATATGCACCTTCGTGCCCATCTCTGCCTGAAACGCCCTCCAGAACACCGAAGTGAACTTGGAATCTCTATCAGACACAATACTAGCAGGCACACCGTGCAATCTGACTATCTCCCTCACGTACTTCTTGGCCAAAACCGCTGCTCCATCAGTTTTCTTGATGGCCAGAAAATGCGCGGACTTAGTCAAACGGTCCACAATGACCCAAATAGCATCAAACGTCCTCGACACAGGCAAACCTACCACGAAGTCCATCGTGATCAAATCCCACTTCCACTCTGGAATGGGTAAACTCTGTAACAAACCACCAGGAACCTGATGCTCCGCCTTCACCAGCTGGCAAGTATCACACTTCGCCACCCAGTCAGCTACGTCCTTCTTCATCCCGACCCAGTGATAATACCGCTTGAGGTCACGGTACATCTTGGTCGCTCCTGGATGAATAGAGAACTTGCTCGAATGAGCCTCTCTCAGTATCTCCTGCCTCAAATCCTCACCCTTGGGCACACAGATCCGACCATGCACAAGGATAGTACCATTAGCAGAAACCTGATACTCTGCACCCGCAGCCTTAGAGGCATTCACCAGCCCCTCATCACTCTCCTGAGCTAACCTCACTCTGCTCAACAAATCTGCTCTATCAACTGCCTCCAAACCCAAAGGTTCTTGTGAGATAGCACACAAACTCAATGCACTAATCTCACCTACCAACACCTCCATATCCTGCTCCTGAGCCGAAGCCACCCGCTTCCGACTCAAGGCATCTGCAACCAGATTAGCTTTACCAGGATGGTAAGCTATGTCCAAATCATAATCCGCTACTAACTCCATCCAACGCCTCTGCCTCAAATTCAGCTCAGGCTGAGTAAAAATGTACTTCAGACTCTTGTGATCTGTAAATACCTGTACCTTCCCACCATACAGATAGGATCTCCAAATCTTAAGAGCAAAGATCACTGCTGCCATCTCCAAATCATGAGTAGGATAATTAGCTTCATGCTTCCGCAACTGCCGCGAAGCATAAGCTATAACCTTCCCCTGCTGCATAAGTACACAACCCAACCCCACTCTAGAAGCATCTGTATACACAACATAAGGCTCGTCCTGCTCAGGCAATGCTAACACCGGCGTGGTAGTCAACATCTGCTTGAGACTTGCAAAACTTGCCTCACACTCTGGTGACCACACAAACGGGACATCCTTCCCTGTAAGCTTAGTCATCGGCTGAGCCATACTCGCAAAACCCCGAACAAACCTCCTGTAGTAACCTGCTAACCCCAGGAAACTCCGAATCTCAGTGGCACTCTGCGGCCTCGGCCACTCCCTGATGGACTGAATCTTCTCTGGATCCACTGAAACTCCCTCAGCTGAAACAATATGACCCAAGAACCCCATCTCACGCTGCCAGAAACTGCACTTACTCAGCTTAGCAAACAACTTCTGCTCCCGCAGCTTCTCCAACACTGCTCTCAGATGTACTGCATGCTCCTCAGGACTCTTAGAATATACCAGGATGTCGTCGATGAAAATGATGACTGACACGTCCAGAAACTCCTGGAACACGCTGTTCATCAATCTCATAAACGCAGCTGGCGCGTTTGTCAACCCAAACGGCATCACCACAAACTCATAGTGCCCATATCTCGTCCTGAAGGCTGTCTTCCTCACATCTGCCTCATGAATAGGGATCTGATGATAACCTGAAGCCAAGTCGATCTTGGAGAACCAAGTAGCACCCCTCAACTGATCCAACAACTCATCAATCCTCGGGAGAGGGTACTTGTTCTTCACAGTAACTCGGTTCAAACCCCGGTAGTCAATACACAACCGAAAACTCCCATCCTTCTTCTTAACAAACAACACCGGAGCTCCCCACGGTGAACAACTAGGACGGATAAAACCCTTGCCCAACAAATCCTCCAGCTGCTTCTTCAGCTCTGCCATCTCTGCTGGAGCCATCCTGTAAGGAGCCTTGGATAACGGCATCGTCCCCGGTTCCAGCTCAATGGTAAAAGGATCCGACCGAGATGGTGGTAATCCCTGCAATGACTGGAACACATCCTCAAAGTCCTCCACAACCGGAATACCGCTAACCGTAGACTTCCCCACTGACTCTGGCATAGATATAGTAACCAGATAGGCCTCACGGCCCTTCTCGATCATCTTCCCTGCCTGAACGGCTGAGATCACGAGACTCCCCGAATGGGGTCTAATACCCTGAAAAACCAACTTCCCTCCTGGACGCTCAAACTCCACTCTACCCCGATAGCAATCCAAATGCACCTTATACCGATGCAACCAATCCATACCAAGAATGACGTCATACAACTCCACTGGACTGATAAGCAAATCCGCTGGCCACGACTCTCCTGCGATCTGAATATCAACTCCTCCAGCTCGTCCAATAACCCTCAGGAACTTGCCTCCAGCAACTCTGACAACTCCTGATAGCTCTCCAGAATCCCCTCTGATCCCCGCACTCTCGGCACACTCCGGAGTAATGAAGCTATGAGAAGCTCCAGAATCAAACATAACATGGGACTTAAACCCACCCATCAACAAGGCCCCTACACAAACCTCATGTGTTGAGAACCTAACACTTGACCACAAACAAAAAAATATATAATCTGAACTATTGAATTGACTAAGTTCGAATCTCAGAAGTTATACCTGTGATCGCTCCTGCACTAGTGCCACCGGGCTCCTGAGTCGAGTACACCTGAGTCGTCGGCTCAATCCAACCCACCGGCTGCACACCGTGCTGCACACCCTGCTGCACCCCTGGCTGAGCTCCAGCCTGCAACACTGCTACTGCCCTCTGCTGCAACTTGGGACAACGAGGCTTGATATGCCCCGTCTCTCTGCAGTAGTAACACACCCGAGTATCTGTCCGCGGCTCCGTCACCGCCCGCTGCTCTGTCACTGCCCGCTGCTCACCTCTCTGTGGACAGCTAGACACCTTGTGGTCCCTACTACCACACCCAAAGCATTTCGCACCCCCGTGCCTCGATCTCTGCATAACATCGAACTTCCTCTTCTGCCCCTGCGCAGGCTTGCCGCCCTTGCTAGGAACAGAAAGCGGCTGAGACTGCTGTGGCTGCACCGAAGAACTGACCACAACCACCTGTGACCTCAAGTCATCCTCTATCCCAGCTGCAACCTCAACCAGCTCTGCTCTCGTAGCATAGCTCCTCACTCTGCACCGAGTCCTCAAATCATCCCGCAGAGCCAACAAAAACCTCCGCACCTGAGCCGCCTCTGGCTCCCATGCCCTGCCTGCATACCCCACAAGCCGACTGAACTCTGCATCCAGCTCCCGCACTGTACGGTCCCCCTGAGTCAAACCCAAGAACCGTGCCTCCATACGATCAAGAGCCTCCTGAGGAAAATACTTGGAGTTAAACTCCCCCACAAAATCTCCCCAAGACATACCCCTCTGCACCCTCCGTGCTGTCACCGACCTCCACCACACACGAGCATCTCCTGACAAGTAAAACACTGCCAGATCCACCCTGTACCGGTCGGGACACCTAAGCGAAAGGAAAATATCCTCCATCCGCTCTCTCCACTCATCCGCTACACTCGGATCGGTACTTCCTGAGAAATACCCTGCTCCCACATGCCGCAGCTGCTCCATCATCCGAACATACTGAGCATCCACTACCTCGGCCCCCGGCTGCACACCTGCCTGCAAACCCGCTGCAGGCTGCACCACTGGAACCTGTCCACCACCCACTGGCGGCACTACTGGATCCTGCCCACCAACCACTGGCGGCACAACTGCTGGAAGTCGCTGCAAAGCCTGAGCTACCTGAGCTAGCAAGTCCATCAAGACATCCTCCCTGCCTGGAGCACCTCCCGCTGCAACCCCCACACCCGGGGCAACACCGTGACCGACACCGGGCCCATCCGCCCTGCCGTCACCCAAACCAGCCTGGTCTCCAGACACACTAGGATGAACCTGTGACTCCGCCACCTCCTCACTGGCCATGCTCTGGGCCACACTCACACTGGCCTCAGGAACCTGACCTCGTCCCCGACCCCGACCACGACCACGCCCACGACCACGACCGCGACCAACAGCATCCTCACCCCTAACCATCTGTATCATCCAAGAACAGAAGGCTAAGCAAACAATAGTTCCAATATACAAAAACACAACTTACCGTGGAATCACAAAACAAGCTCGAAGAGGATGTTCTAGGACTTCATGCCACACACCATTGACCGACTCACACAATCAATCATATCATGGAATCCTAAACATCAACAGCCAAAACACAATGAACCCTAGACCTAGAACCGTAATGGCTCTGATACCAAAATGAAACAACCCTTCCCGTTTTTTTTTTTTTTTATACCTTAATTTACTAGTGGTCCCATACCCACTAACATCCTAACAACAATCAATAACCGCGGATAACCAAATAAAACAATTCCATTAATCCAATAAAATTCCAACATAAATAATCCAATAAC
>NC_025704.1:19877769-19885496 GCF_000633955.1 Camelina sativa
AGGTCGAAGAACAGTAGAGCAACTCCTTAGGAAGCTTCTCCTTCGTTCCCAGCAACAGAAAACTCAAGAATAGCCAGCAATCACACTAATCTCTCTTAGGAATCTCAAGAACACACTTTTCTCCCTTTTTCTCTCCAAAACACAAAACGGCGACAGAGGAAAAAGATTAAACCCTTATTTTGTCGATTTCCCCTTTAAATACCCGGTTAAACCACTAACCAAACCATCCCAATCGAAAAATCGCGAATTAAATCAAACCGGTCGAACCCAGAAATTAGTGGTGTCGATCGATGCCACTAGGGTGTCGATCGACACTCCTCCCAAAATCACAAAATCTGGTTCGCGGATGTTACAATAGGGTAAAAAAATTCAAGTGATGATGCGTCCTCCTTATCATGAAATCTTTTTAAACGATCTTGAAGAAGGTGACTGGATAACGTTATCAAGATTCTCACTAACTATTGTTGATGGGGTTTTAAAGTTAACTGATCATCGTTTTATGATACATTGGGGAGACAAAACATGGTTTAAAAAAATTCATCCTTTGTCTTCCAAGCAGTTTTATTCTTTTGTATCATTTAATGATATCAAAAGAGGGAAATTAGACCCTGATCATTGTGTAGGTGTGATAAAAATAATTATATTAAAATTTTTTTAAAAATACCTGTAAAATAATTTCTAATGCAACNTGTTGATGGGGTTTTAAAGTTAACTGATCATCGTTTTATGATACATTGGGGAGACAAAACATGGTTTAAAAAAATTCATCCTTTGTCTTCCAAGTAGTTTTATTCTTTTGTATCATTTAATGATATTAAAAGAGGGAAATTAGACCCTGATCATTGTGTAGGTGAGATTAAAATAATTGTATTAAAAAAAAATTAAAAAAAACCTGTAAAATAATTTCTAATGCAATTTTTATGAACATATATTATTGGAAGAGTGTACACTGTTGAAAATCGTTTTGATGAAGGTCCTCCATATAAAGAACAGGATGAGTTGTATGTTGTTTTGGAAAATATTGAGTAAGTCGTTCTATTAACGAAATTTGATTTAATAATACAATCGTGTTCGTTAATGTCTCTAATTCTACATAACGTATAATTGTAGGTTTGAACGATTATCATGTCGTTTACCAAAAGACTACGTGAATGTCTTTTTCAATAACTGGATACATTGTGATTTTGATATCATATGTGTGTTACGTTTTGCCAAACGTGAGACTATCAAAGGTTTGAATTATTTATACACGTTAGAAATATTATTATTTGTAATTGAAAATATGTAAAATAATTATTTATTGTTAATGTAGATACATGGATGGCAACAACGGTGCACAATTGTACAATGGTCATGATCAATCCTGGATGTTCTCAAGTCACACAGATGTTTGAGGATTTTGCCTTAATGGAGAACTGATATTGATAATAATTAAAGTGTAATTTGATATATCATAAAATATCTATTATATTTTAGCTCAGCCTTAAAATGATTTTTAAATTTACGAAATAACCATTTTGGTGATTATCATATAAAGAACTTATTTTGAAGAATTTCTCAGCGAGTTTTATATTAATATTAATAGATTATTTGACTTTAAGATTGAATGAATTTAATTTAAATAATTTGAAACTAAGCAATATAATTATAGTATTATCTAATCAAAGAATTCTATTGTATTATATATATATATATATATATATGAATATCTAATTATGGTATTTACGGATAACCAATTATGGTAATTACATAAAAATATGAAGATAATATAAAATATAACTATGAAAATAAAAATATTTTGTTAATAAGCTTTGCCACCAGCATAAAATAAAGAATATTTTAATTTTTATTATCCGGAAATGTTTATGGTGATAACATAATTTGGAATGTAGATATCTAAAAAATATTGAATACTTATACAAAACAGAAATTTTATAAAAAATGACGGGAAACATGTCAATAATGATTTACTAATTTATGATTGTTTTACAAAGACCATTAAAGTTTTAATGATGATCAATATAAAGAATATTTGACAATATCTTTAGATGTAAATATTCCAAAACAGATTTCTGTATTATGTATATATAAATACGTTTGAAAGACAGATCTCTCTGAGACTTCTTTGAAAAAAAGTTTATTATGGCTAACCTCCTATCCAATGCTATAAAAAAAAAGTTCGGGAAGAGAGACTATTTTTTCGATGTGGATGACCTAAACCCCTTCGTTCATGAGTGGAAAATTAACGTAAAAATTCTGAGGAAATTTGAGTGTCGTCATCCTCTTTTCAAATCAACAGACTTAATCGTAGTAGATGAGAAGGTATATTATATTATATAATGTTTCATAAAATTAAATTTAGTTTTATGTACTTATGTATAACGTTTACGTAGGGTACAAAAATCCATGTATTGATGGGTTCTCCTTATCGTGACATCTTTCTAAACGATTTGGAAGAAAGTGAATGGATTATGTTATCAAGTTTCTCATTAAGCAATTTTGATGGCGGTTTTAGACCAACTGACCATCGTTTCAGAATACATTGGAGAGATGGGACATCGTTTAAGAAAATACTTCCTTTGTCTTCAGATCAATTTTTCTCTTTCGTATCATTCAGTAATATTAAAAGTGGATATTTTGATTCTGAATATTGTGTAGGTAAGGGTACCAATTTATTATTATATTATATGTTAAGTTTGAAGTGCTTGTTTAGTTAAAATATTGTATAATTTTTCGTAGATCTTATCGGAAGAGTCTTTAGTGTTGGAAATACCATGGAACAAGGTCCACCATACAAAGAATAGAATGAGTTATTTGTTGTTCTTGAAAATATTGAGTAAGGTTCTCTAAATTATTGAACTTTCTAATTTAAATTTCAAAGATTTGATAAGTACTCAATGATGATAATTTGTAGGGGTGAACGTTTCTCATGTCGTTTACCAAAAGACTACGCGAACGATTTCTATGATCATTGGATACATCGTGACAATGATATTATCATATGTGTATTACGTTTTGCCAAGCTTGAAAGTAATAAAGGTTCGGACCATTTCTTGCTGATATATTTATAATTGCTTTCTTTATAAAAAGATAACTAATTATCAAATTTTATTAATGTAGATACATGGATGGCTACCACAGTGCACAATTGTACCAGTGTCATGATCAATCCTCCATGTCCTCAAGTCACAGAGATGTTGGATGCCTTTGCTGATATGGAAATTTGAATTTAATTTTAAAGTGTATGACTTTTCTACTTCATATTTATAAGAAAAAATAATACTTTAATCCCTATGATAATGTGGTTAGATTTTAAATTGATTTATAATATTATTCAATTATTATATAATTCATAAAACGAAATCTATATTATATCAATTCCCTTTTGTATTCAAAATAGTCATCCCCTCTGATATCTACATATTCATGAACCTTTCAATTATGTAGTTAAAAGATGTGAGTGGTAACATCCCTTCGAGTCGATGCTTTTTATGCAACCATTAACACCTTATAAATTCTTATAGTCGAGTTTAAAAACTTAAACTAAATTATTGTCTTTTCAACTTCTACATTTCACTCTCTTTCTAAACTTCTCTCTAACTCAAATACTTTTGTTTTTTAAGACAAAAAAAAGGAATGGCGAGATTTGTGATGCTCGACAAATTGTGTCTTTGGACAATGGGATAGATGATTTGTGTCAAGGTTTTCCGTTCATGGAGAGTGAGAGATCGTTCGAATGATGTGTCGACAGAACTAATCTTGGTAGACGAAGAGGTTTGTTATACAGATTGATTTCGTTGTTTCTTCATATGTATTTGTGTGTCTAAATACTTTGGATAATCATACTCTGAATTATGGTACATTTGGACATGCTACTATCCCGGCATCACTCAATGGTGTTCCGGAATTCAATTTGTCGGAGGATCGAACTTATATTATAGAGAAGTTCGAAGTCAAGGATGACAGAGAACAAATCCAGAAAACTAGAAACGGTTATCGGATCTTCTTCACAGACAAGACTATAATTAGTTTTGCAAGAGATCCTATCATTTGCAAATCTTTTAATAATCTAGATTTTAAACGTGCTTATGATAATGCATTTCATGGAAGATGGCCTTACGGTAAATCAGACTTTATAATGGATTGTTTTAGAAAACATTAATTTGTTATTTTTAATACATATTAATCATTTTTATGGCAGTTAATCTGATTGGATGCATCACCAAAATGGGTGAAATCAAGAGTTTCAAAAAAGAAGATGGTGTCTATCGTTGGAGCTTGATGGATCGCTACATAAAATTCACTATCGAGTCGATTGAGTAAGTTTATATATGAATAGTAATATTTTTTGAAACTGTTTAAACTACTTGATAAAATACGTTGGTTGACATTATTATATCAACAAATCTTTTTCCAAAGGGGATATGTACTTGACTGCTTCGCAACAGGAGTCTATGCCAATCATATGTTCAAAAATTTCAAACTGCGTAACAGGAAGAGGGTATGTCTGTTCAAGATGTGGAAAGCAGTAAGATTCGGAGGTGATTACATTTGTTTATAGAAAATTAGTTTAGAAGTTCAATACAGTTTATTATGATAATGAATAATATTGGATGATGATGAGGAGTACATTGCAGCTATAAACGAAGCAGGTGAATGGTGTTTTGGGGAATTTTTAAGAAAGTTATTTGCGATCTTACTGCATACAAAGAGTCTAACTGTTCCTCTTGAAGTTTGGAATAAAACGAAAGACATCTTGTGTGAGGATATTTTGTTTAAATAAAGGAGAAACAGGAACGATCCAGGTATTTCAAAAATTTATTTTCTTCCATGCAAATATTTCGTTTTCGAAGGAAAAAAATATAATAAAGTATTTTAAATTTTCAGTGGTAGGTCTAATGTTGTCACGGACTCAGATAGAAAACATATGTTTAACTGAAATAGAACTTATGTTACGATCGAATGGGACGTCTCTTACGGCCTTCGAGAGAATGCCTATACCAGATGATAGTATAATGAACACATGAGTAAATAGGCTTATCGCAGATGAGAGAATATATAAGCCTCATAAACAACAGGAGTTGTACGATAAATTGTTACCTATGCTAACTAATGAGCAGAGGCGTGTTTATGAAGAAATTATTCACTCTGTGAATCACAATAAAGGTGGTATGTTTTTTGTCCATGGTTTCGGAGGTACTGGAAAAACTTTTATGTGGACTATTCTTGGTGCTGATATAAGGTCTAAAGGTAATATCGTTCTTAATGTTGCTTCAAGTGGTATAGCTGCTTTGCTTTTGGAAGGTGGTAGAACGGCTCAGTCAAGATTTGGTATTCCAATCAATCTTAATGAATATTCTGTGTGTTCGATAGATGCCGAATCTGATCTTGCTGATTTAATTAGAGAAGCAAAGCTCATAATATGGGACGAGGCTCCAATGATGAACAAGCTTTGTTACGAAACTTTAGATAGGAGTTTGCGAGATATCATGAAGTGTGACCAGATTTTTGGAGGTAAAGTTGTTGTGTTAGGAGGTGATTTTAGACAGATTTTGCCAGTTATGACTGAAGGAGGAAGGGTAGCAACAGTTTTAGCATCTATCAACTCATCTGTTCTTTGGAATAGTTGTAAAGTTCTTAAACTTACCGAAAATTTGAGACTTCGCAAAGCATGTAATAGTATGGATGCGGGTGCTCTTGCTACTTTTTCTAAGTGGCTTCTTGATATTGGGGATGGCAAAATTAACGAGTCAGATAGTGGGGATGTGGAGATAGAAATTCCGGATGATTTATTAATTAATACAAGTGGAAATCCTATTGAAGCAATAGTTAAAGAGATCTACGGAGAACAATTTACAAGGAGGACTGACCCAAAATTCTTTAGTGAAAGAGCTATTCTAAGTCCAAGAAATGACGATGTTGATAAGATAAATCAGTTTATGCTTACTAAGCTTCCAGGTATGCAAATGAAAGATGGTATAGAAATTTACTTTTAAAAAAATATTCTAATATTCAAAACATATACAAATTTGTAATTTTTTTATTTACAGGTGAGGAGAGACGATATCTTAGCTCTGATATTATTGAAACGTCTGATACAAGCGGACTTGATGATATGATCTACACTCAGGAATTCCTAAATAGTATTCAAGTTTCTGGACTGCCAAACCATGTTTTGACTTTGAGAATTGGAGCACCTGTCATGTTGCTAAGGAATATAGATCCTAAGGGAGGTTTATGTAACGGTACGAGGCTAATTATTACTCAGATGGCCAAACATGTAATCGAAGCAAGGATCGTGACAGGAAAAAAGGTTGGTGATCGAGTACTTATCCCTAGAATGTAGGTTAGTCCACCTGATGCAAAGTTTCCCTTTCGTATGAGACGACGACAGTTTCCTATTACCGTGGCGTTTGCAATTACTATAAACAAGAGTCAGGGTCAGATGCTAGAACATGTTGGATTGTTTCTTCCAAAACCGGTTTTCACACATGGACAGCTTTATGTTGCCTTCTCTCGAGTCACAACCAGGAAATGATTAAAGGTGTTAATTACAGATAAAGATGGGAAATGCCAGAATAAAATACTTAATGTTGTTTTCAAAGAGGTTTTTGAGACTGTTTAAATATTATGTTTGTAATTGAAAATTGTTTTGGATTTTAGATTAAATTTTATTTTATATAATTAGTTAATCCAAATTTTCTGATCTTTAAAATACATTGTGTCTCATAATACTCATTACAATTATTTGAAATATAACTAAAATGGTGGTATTGCTATGTAATTAAATATAGAATATATTTAAGTAATGGTAAAAATTATTGTTGACTGTATGATAAAGTCTAAATTTTAACAATTAAATCTCAAACACATTTAACTTAGAATATTTCATCATGTCTATTAAAAACAAATTATGTCTTTCATTTGTTATCATAATTTTAATAATAATATATAATAGTGAAAAAAAAATGGAACGCTACAACGTTAATACGCAACGTTTAATCGTGCCTCTTTGTTTTCTTACAGTTCCGAAATCCCCTTTTCGTCTCCGACAACTGAGAGAAAATAGAAAAACCCTAATTCGATAGAATAATGAATATCGATTATATTTCTGATTTTCATCGGGGAAGAACCAACTGGTGTATCCAAGCCAATGTCTTGAATTTTTGGTATGTCTACGAATTCTTCAGCAAACGAGTTCTTCTACTTGTGGACGAAAGGGTTAGAAAATTTCCCAAATGATAAATTCTGCTTAAATTTGTTATTTTAAAAGTCTTATATATTAGATTACTAACACATTTTTTTCAAATTTTGAAGGGTGACACAATTGAAGTGGCCTTTGTTCCAACAACACTAAAAAAGCTCGCAAAGTATATTTATGAGGGTAAATGGTATGAGATTAGGAATTTCAAAATCATCAATCCAACCCTTAGAGAGAGGAATACTCATCATCCTTTCCAAATCAAGTTTACAGATGAATCAACCATGGCTCAGTTAGAATCAGCAAATTCGAAAAATTACTTCCGATTCGAAGATTTGGGTGATATATATCGTTCAAGAATCCATCATCCCATCTCTTTTGGTACGTTTTTAATATACGGTTTATAATAATTTCAATTATACCCTGTGGATAAAGATTTTTGCTATCTTTGTATTTGTTAATCTTTAGACTTTTAAAATTTTTGGAACTTTGTGAATTGGTCCCTCCCATATAAAGTACAAATAGA
>NC_025704.1:19885596-19885891 GCF_000633955.1 Camelina sativa
CCTATGCCAGTGAACCAGTATTGTGTCTGCTTATGTTTTGGAGAATCACTGTCTTTGAAGGTATTAAGCAATATAAAAGCATTTGTTTTAGATAAGAAAATATATCTGAAAGGACCGACCCTTTTTTTTTAAACAATAAATAATAAATATAATATAATAAATAACTACAACTAGTGGTCCCATATCCACTAGCCACCTAACCACATTCACAACCAACAGCGGAACAACATACCAATAAATATCCAATAAACCAATAACCAATAACCAATAAAATAATATCCAGTATTGATTCCAA
>NC_025704.1:19887183-19890353 GCF_000633955.1 Camelina sativa
GCTCCAGGCGTCATTTGCTCTTGACTTTTTGGACTTTCCTTTACTCATAGGCCTAAACCTTGAGTTCTATTGGCTCCTCATCAGACCTAAGTCTGCATGCCAAAATATATAAGGAAGAGTCCAAACTCGTCTCTCGGGTTGCCATCCTACAGCGCGCCCTCGGATCGTCATCCGAAGTCGATATACCAACCATACTCCCGAGCCACAAAGTCTCTGAATATGGCAGTACTAGGAGAACCTAAGTCCCCTAAGAGTCGCGAGCAAACAATTCTGAACACGTCTGAGTCCTATCCCTATCCAGGTTTCCTTCCCGTGCCTCGCGTAAAAACATCTCAATGTCCTACCAACCACATATCCCCGCACCGGGATACCCCATGACCACAAGGATCATATACACGCCACAAGGGCCGCCACAAAGGCCAGCAAAATATCCTAACCAGGACCGCCACCAAGGCCAAAACAAATGTCCTAAAGAGGACCGCCACCAAGGCCTCTCGCCCCGAAGGACCGTCACAAATACCATCTGTCCCGAAGGACCGTCACAAAGACCATCTTTCCCGAAGGACCGTCACAAAGACCATCCGTCCCGAAGGATCGTCACAAAGACCATCCGTCCCAAAGGACTGTCACAAGGACACTCTGGCTAAACAGCCCGCCACAAAGGCCAACAATTGGCTAAAAGCCCGCCACAAAGGCCACACAATTGGCTAAAAGCCCGCCACGAAGGTCACACAATGTCTAAAAAGACCGCCACACACAGGCACATTGACTCGAAAGTCCGCCACAAAGGCCACAAAAGCCCCTCCAAGGCTTCCCACCGCTAAAATGGACAAATTCTAATTCCCGTAAAACTTTCCATATTTAGCACTTTCCATTTTTTTGGAAACTTTCCACTTTAAGAAACCTCCATTTCAGGAAACTTTCCTCCAAAACTCCCGCCTCACGAAAACTTTGTACCCCGAGCACCACCTCATCTTGTTACTGAGTCGCACAACCAACCACCCCAAGCGACCGAGTAACAAGAGAGATGGGCTGGAATACTCCATTCCCGCTCCAGCCACGGATTACAGATGGGACCAGGCTAAACAAGCTCAAGTCACGGCTTGCTTCTCATACCACTTCTTGAACCTTGCCTTCATCTTTGCCTCAGGCTCCCAAGTCTGCTCCTCAACACCATCACAGTCCCACAGGACTCTCATCAAAGGAATCTTCTTCTTCCGAAGTTCCTTGATCCTCCTCTCGAGAACCCTCACTGGTCTCGCCTCCAAAGTCATGTTAGGCTGAAGATCCTCAGGAATCTTAGCCAACACCTCCTCTCCCTCACGGAGACACTTCCGCAACATAGACACATGGAAAACCTTATGGAATGCACGCATCACCTCAGGTAACTCCAATCTATATGCCACTGGTCCAACCCGCTCAATCACTCTGAATGGACCCATATACCTCGGACTCAACTTAGTCTCTGACAATGACCTGTTCGGACCCCGCAACATGGCCATCTTGAGGTACACTCTGTCTCCCACCTGAAACTCAAGATCTCTCCTCCTCCTATCTGCATAACTCCTCTGCCTATCCTGAGCCTCCTTCATGTTCAGCTTGAGAACCCGAATCTTCTCTGAGGTCTCCTGAACAAAACTAGCACCAAACATGCTCCTCTCCCCCACCTGAGTCCAGCATAATGGTGTACGACATGGCCTCCCATACAAAGCCTCATAAGGAGCCATCTTAATACTCGCCTGATAGCTGTTGTTGTAAGCAAACTCTACCAGGTTCAGGTGATCTGCCCAATGGCCACCCCAATCCAACACACACATCCTCAGCAAATCCTCCAGCGTCTGGATCGTCCTCTCAGACTGTCCATCTGTCTGGGGATGATAAGCTGTACTCATATGCACCTTAGTGCCCATCTCTGCCTGAAATGCCTTCCAGAACACCGAAGTGAACTTAGAATCCCTATCAGACACAATGCTCGCTGGCACCCCATGCAACCTGACTATCTCCCTCACATACTTCTTAGCCAAGACCGCTGCTCCATCAGTCTTCTTAATGGCCAGAAAATGTGCTGACTTAGTCAACCGGTCCACAATGACCCAAATAGCATCAAAGGTCCGTGACACTGGCAATCCCACCACAAAATCCATGGTGATCATATCCCACTTCCACTCAGGAATGGGTAAACTCTTCAGTAACCCGCCAGGAACCTGATGCTCAGCCTTCACTAGCTGACACACATCACACCTCGAAACCCAACTAGCCACATCCTTCTTCATCCCGACCCAATGATAGTACCTCTTGAGGTCACGGTACATCTTAGTCGCTCCTGGATGAATGGATAACTTGCTCGCATGAGCCTCTCTCAGAATCTCCTGTCTCAACTCCTCATCCTTGGGCACACACACACGACCGTGCACCAAGATAGTACCATTATCTGAGACCTGATACTCTGAATCCACATCCTTAGAGGCATTCACCAGCCCCAAATCCTTCTCCTGAGCCAACCGCACTCTACTCAGAAGATCTGCTCTATCTACTGCTTCCAAACCCAACGGTTCCTGTGAAACAGCACACAAGCTCAAAGCACTGATCTCCCCTACCAGAGACTCCATCTCCTGCTCCTGAGCCGAAGCTACCCTCTTCCGACTCAGAGCATCTGCAACCGTGTTAGCCTTACCAGGATGATAGGCTATCTCCAAATCATAATCTGCCACAAGCTCCATCCACCGCCTCTGTCTCAAATTCAGCTCAGGCTGAGTGAATATATACTTCAGGCTCTTATGATCTGTAAACACCTGTACCTTTGCACCATAAAGATAAGATCTCCAAATCTTCAGGGCAAAAACTACAGCACCCATCTCCAAATCATGAGTAGGATAGTTGCCTTCATGCACCCGCAACTGCCGCGAAGCATAGGCAATCACCTTCCCATGCTGCATCAGAACACACCCCAAACCAACTCTAGATGCATCTGTATAAACCACATAGGGTTCTCCCTGCTCAGGTAAAGCCAACACTAGCGCAGTGGTCAACATCTCCTTCAGGCTTGCAAAGCATTCCTCACACTCTTCTGACCAGACAAAAGGAATATCCTTCCCTGTCAACTTAGTCATAGGACGTGCTCTGCTTGCAAACCCCTGCACGAATCTCCTGTAGTAACCTGCCAATCCAAG
>NC_025704.1:19892555-19898222 GCF_000633955.1 Camelina sativa
CCATGACAAAGAAGTCGACTGAACTCAAAGTCCAGCTCCCGCACTGACCGTGTCCCCTGAGACAACTGAAGGAACTGCACCTCCAAACGATCCAATGCCTCTCTAGGAAAATACTTGCGGTTGAACTCCAAAACGAAGTCAGCCCAAGTCATCTCCCGCTGCACCCTCCTAGCAGCCACAGATCTCCACCACAACTCAGCATCACCACTCAAAAAGTAGACCCCTATGTCCACCCAGAACTCCTCAAGACATCTCATAGTATGGAAGTTACGTTCCACCCTCGTCCTCCACGCATCAGCAGCAGTAGGATCTACACCTCCCGGAAACTGCTCAGTACGCAACCGACCCATCTCTGTCAACATGCTGAGATAACGAGCATCGACCCCCACATCCGCAGCCACTGGCTGCCGCTCCTCCGCCACCACTGGTGGTAACCGCGCCAACACCTCTGCTAGCAGATCCGCAAAGTCAGTACCAGGGACTCCACCCGCTGGGACACCCACACCCGGGACCCTAGCATCACCGGCCACTGGTGCATCAACACCGCCCCCTCCTTCCACACTCACGGAATCCCCCGGAACACCCTGCGACTCGCCAACACCCTCAGCTGTCACACTCTGGTCCTCGGTCTCACTAACCACTAGGACTCTGCCCCTGCCACGACCACGTCCACGTCCACGACCCCGTCCGCGCCCACGACCTCGACCAGCAACAGCCTCATCTCTAACCATCTGCACTACCATGAACAGAAGGCTAAGCAAACAATTTCTATTATAACACAGGAAACATAAACTCACCGCGGAATCACACACTCGGCTGGAAGAGGATGTTCTAGGACTCCATGCCACACACAATTGACTAACTCACATAATCAATCAAGACATGCAATCCCAAACATCTACAACAGAAACTTAGTGAACCCAAACCTAGAACCGTAAGGGCTATGATACCAAAATGAAAGGACCGACCTTTTTTTTTTAACAATAAATAATAAATATAATATAATAAATAACTACAACTAGTGGTTCCATATCCACTAGCCACCTAACCACATTCACAACCAACAGCGGAACAACATACCAATAAATATCCAATAAACCAATAACCAATAACCAATAAAATAATATCCAGTATTGATTCCAACAGCATAAATCAAATAACCAGCAATCCTAACAATGCTCTAAGACTCAACTCTAGCAACCTAACAATGCCAGGTAAACAATCAATCGAGTCCCTAGAACATCCTCCTCTTCATTGCCTTTGATTCCACGATCACACTTTGCCTTTACCTGCACACCACAAACAACAATTGAGATGCGTAAGTATTATCACAAATACTTAGTGAGGCAATCCTCCCATCTACTGGGCTATACACACAAGCAATAAGATCTCTACATGCCACAAACAACAATCAATAAAACAAACCAGGCATTATACAAAGCACACAGCAATCCGTCGTAACTGAAAGAAGGGTGTCGACCGACACCAGATGGTGTCGATCGACACTGACAATCTGGTGTCGACCGACACCAATCTGGTGTCGACCGACACCCTGCCCGACACTCCCAAAAACCCTAGTTTGTGTCGACCGACACCTCCACATGGCATCGATCGACACTCGCCAAAGTCTCGAGCCGTCCTCGCGTTGGTGTCGACCGACACCCCAACTGGTGTCGACCGACACCCCAACTGGTGTTGACCGACACCGTTGCCAAGCAGCGATTTCCTTCTATCAAAAACTCCGAATCTCGCCTTCAATCCTCTCCAATCCGCTCCTTGCACTCCTAGATGCCAAACCCAGCCAAAACAGCGACGAAATACCATAAAGAACTCAAAGAAACAACCACATAAGCACCAAATCACATAAAATCTAGAGATCTTAGCTTAGATAAGCCATGGTCATGCACTCACCTCTCTGCAAGAAGATTCTGACCAACAAGAACGAATTCCCTCACTCCTAGCAAGCTTCTAGCTCCTTCCCAGCCTTAGATCTCCCAAGAACAGCAAGGAATCTCACCAATCTCTCTCAAAAGCTCAAGAACAAGGTTTTCTCTCTTTTTCCTCAAAAAACTCACAACAGCGACACACAACATTTGAAACACGACCTAGGTCGTTTTCTTCCTTTTAAGACCCGGTTCAATGGTTTCCTTAAACCAAACCGAACCAAATCGACGATTAAAACAAACCCGACGAACCCAGAATTAGTGGTGTCGATCGATGCTACAAGGGTATCGATCGACACCCCAACCAAAAATGCATATTCCGGTTCGCGGATGTTAAAATATCAAATTTAAGATTTGGAACTTACTTTTTTAAAAAAAAAAGGTCGGCGTTGTCTAATGTCTCAAATAAGATGTTCTAAACTTTTACTTGGTAATGAAGCAAGAGCGTTCACTACAGATCTGGCACTGTAAGTTCATAAATTTCCTATACTATGACGGAATATTAATTTGGAGTCATTACTAAAAGATGTTTTAGCTCTTATGTTCCTTTATATTCTGCAGTCTTTGTTTTCATGATACATCAGACGATGAAGATTACAACAGCTCAGAAGAAGATGAAAGTGATTCTAATGATTCGATGTAATGTTAAGATTTGTTATTATTCGAATAAGTTCAGCTGTTTGTTGTTTTAATCTTGGACCTATATTTTCGCGTATTATGCGAAAAACTCTTATCAAATCTTTAATTTATGTTCAAATTTATATTTTAAACAATTTATACATAATATCAAATTTTAAAGATACTTTTGACAGAATATCTTTCATGAATGACAGATGCATGCCTTTTAAAATTTAATTTAAACATAATTGTCTGAAAATCTAAGACCAAAGCATACCATTTATAAAACAGTAAGATTTCGATTCCCATAGTTAAGATTTTTTATTTTCCCTACCAAAATGATTACATCAAGTTAAAATTCCCAAAGATGGTATACGAATATTAACGAAAGATATCAGAAAATATATGCGGTAATTAAATATTATGCAATATAATTATTTAATTTTAATTACCAAATAGTCGTAATTCGTGATATATTACTAACGTCTTAACATATTAACTACTATAAAAATTTTAAAAATCATTGATGTTTTCAAAATATATCAAGAGAATAAATTTAACATTGCAATTTGGCCATTATCCTCATCGTTATTTTTTTTGCTGCATGTAACATATCACAAATCATAAGATTTCTATGAAATTAGGATATATAAATTCATATTGAAGAAAATCGTTTTGTTATTGTTATCAACAATGTTAAATGAAATTAAATAATTGTTATCTGTATCATAATGTCTATATATAAACTACTATGAGGACTGTTACAAATTTCTTTAGTGAAAGCGCTATTTTAAGACCATGAAATGACGATATTGATAAGATAAATTAGTTTCAAAAATGTTTATTGCAAATGAATATTTTTGCTGTATCACAAAATGTATTTTTTAATTATATAAACGCTTAGACCATTGTAAAATTAAATTAACATCTAATTTACCGACTTTAAAAAAATACTATAAATCTGTAATTATAATCATAATTATATATATTAAAATTATAAATATTAAAAAAAAGGACACTAAAACGATTAAGACGCAACGCTATGTTTAATCGTGACTGTTTGTATTCTTACAAATCCCAAATTCCCATTTTCGTCTTCGATAACAGTGAAGGAAGAGTAAGAAACCCTAATTTGGAAAAATCATGAGAATCGATTACATTTCTGATCTTCACCGACGAAGAACGAACTGGTGTTTTCTCGCTAAAGTCTTGAATTCTTGGCATGTCACCGAGTTCTTTACAAAACTTGTTCTTCTTCTTGTGGATACGAAGGTCAAAGCAGATAATCAAAAATCGATTTTACATAAATTTTTATTTTAGTAGTGTTTATATACTAGATTACTTACACGATTGTTAACAAACTTTGAAGGGTGACACGATTGAGGTCGCCTTTGTCCCAACTATACTTAAAAAGCTCCGGAAGTATATTTACGAGGGCGAATGGTATCAAATTCGGAATTTCCAAATCATCAATCCAACCCTCAGGGAGAGGAATACTCATCATCCTTTTCAGATCAAGTTTACGGATGATTCGACCATGTTCCTGCTCGAATCAATCAACTCTAAAAATTACTTCCGATTCGAAGATTTGGATGATATATATTGTGGAAGGATCAATCATCATATATCTTTCGGTACGTTTTTCTAAATTTAATTGTAATTTATTTAGGTTAACATAGTATAACTAAATTGGATTGGGTTGTTTACTAGCTTTCTGTTGAGTTATCTAGAAGCTCTAAAAGAATTTTGGAACTTTGTGTATTGGTCCCTCCAATAGAAAAGTACAAATTGAACCTTTACCAAAATAGTTTCATGTGAATGTTAAAAAGCTTTGGAGACATACATTGTAAAGAAAATTCTTGACTTTTTTCAAAAATAGATGTTTGCGGATGTGTAGTAGCTATGGAGGACAGAAGAAATCATGGAAATGGTGTTTATGAAGTTGTTTTGACACTATTAAATGGCAGGTAAGTCACATTTATTCCATCTTTATTGATATTAAGATTTATAAGTCTGTCTTTATTTTGTAGAGTGTAACAAGTATTTTCATCTGTAGGAATGAAACTGTAAAGTATCGTGCAATGAATTTCTATGCTAACCTTTTCATGTCTTCGTGGGAGTCATCTGGATGCCATCTCACATATCAAACTGAGCCGGCGTTTTGTGTACTGCTATGACAACCCGTCCCGCGAACCCCACTAGCCCACCGCTAGCTGCCCCGACGGACTATCCGTGGACCCTGCTAGCCCTTTGCTAGCCATCCCAACGGACTCCAAGCTAGCCCTGCAGGGCATCGATCCTAACCCCTCACTAGGCAAATAGAACTATTCATCCAAATCCACAGTAGGTTATTGGTGCACCAGGCTTTCCTCGAACCCTGGTCCCCACCCTTTAACAACCTTCCCACAGGACAAGCTGTCACCAATTGAGCTGCAGATCAATTGGTGACAGCTTGTCCTATGGGAAGGTTGTTAAAGGGTGGGGACCAGGGTTCGAGGAACGCCTGGTGCACCAATAACCTACTGTGGATTTGGATGAATAGTTCCATTCGCCAAGTGAGGGGTTAGGATCGATGCCCTACAGGGCCAGCTTGGAGTCTGTTGGGACGGCTAACAGTGGGCTAGCAGGGTCCACGGACGGTCCGTTGGGGTAGCTAGCGGTAGGCTAGTGGGGTCAACGGGACGGGTTGTCACAACTGCGTTTCTGGAGGGTTGGAGAGTATGAAGGTATGTACTATTAATAGAACTTGCTAGATTGAAAAATGCTTAAGACTAGGTTGTATACTCATTTAGCAATCTTTTTAACACTTAAAACATCCCTAGGTGAACCGTGTATTGTAATGTAACATCCGTGAACCGGAATCCCGGTTTGGGAGTTGCATCGATCGATGCAGATGGTGCATCGGTCGATGCATGTGCAATTCTGCGCGTTTTGACTTAAGTCAAACGCTGCGTTTTGGGTGAAGGAAACCCTTAACTTGTGAGTTTTGTCTCATTCGCGTGGGGAGCCGCTTTTGAGAGAAACGAGAGAGTAAGAAAGTGTTCTTGGTGTTCTTGGAGATTTCTGGAGATTTGAGGCGTTTCTTGGTGAGATCTGTAGCTGGGAT
>NC_025704.1:19899546-19901177 GCF_000633955.1 Camelina sativa
AAGGTAGATCTGGCATCAGGTTATCATCAGATACCGATAGATGAGGTGGTGTTTGGGGTACAAAGTTTCCGTGAGGCGGGGTTGTGAAGAGAAGTTTCCAAAAGTGGAAAGTTTCCAAAAATGGAAAGTGCTAAATATGGAAAGTTTTGCGGGAGTCAGAATTTGTCCATTTTAGCGGTANTCTTGATTGATTATGTGAGTTAGTCAATTGTGTGTGGCATGAAGTCCTAGAACATCCTCTTCGAGCCGAGTGTGTGATTCCACGGTGAGTTTATGTTTCTGTGTTATAATAGAAATTGTTTGCTTAGCCTTCTGTTCATGGTAGTGCAGATGGTTAGAGAGGATGCTGTGACTGGTCGAGGTCGTGGACGCGGACGTGGTCGCGGACGTGGTCGTGGTAGGGGTAGAGCCCCAGTGGTTAGTGAGACCGAGGACCAGAGTGTGACAGCTGAGGGTGTTGGCGAGTCGCAGGGTGTTCCGGGTGATTCCGTGAGTGTGGCAGGAGGGGGCGATGTTGATGCTCCAGTGGCCGGTGATGCTAGGGTCCCGGGTGTGGGGGTCCCAGCGGGTGGAGTCCCTGGTGTTGTTGTTGCGGCTTTGCTAGCATAGTTGTTAGAGCGGTTACCACCAGTGGTACCGGCTCAGGCTCTGGTAGTGCCACCAGTGGTGGCGGAGGAGCGGCAGCCAGTGGCTGCGGATGCGGGGGTCCATGCTCGTTATCTCAGCATGTTGACAGAGATGGGTCGGTTGCGTACCGAGCAGTTTTTGGGAGGTGTAGATCCTACTGCTGTGGATGCATGGAGGACGAGAGTGGAACGTAACTTCCATACTCTGAGATGTCCTGAGGAGTTNGGAGGGAAGTTGGTATTCCAGGGTATTAGACCGACTTCGAAGAGTCTCGTGATCTCAGCCATTAAGGCTGGGAAGATGATCGAGAAGGGCCGTGAGGCTTATTTGGTTACTATATCTATGCCAGAGTCAGTNTCCGTCGACAGGACCACGGGTATGTTATCACTGTAGGGAGACAGGGCACATCATGCCTTTTTGTCCCATGTTGCAGCCGACAGCAGTGGCAGCGTTGCAGCACGTGCAGCCTGGAGGTCAGCAGGTGGCACGGATTGAGCAGGCGCCACGGGTTAACACGACAGCTGAGACTGGTGGAACCAGTGCCGGAGCGATCACAGGTATATTTTCTGGTACTTTAACTTTGTGAATTTTAGTAGGTTCAGATTGTATATGTTTCCTGTGATAAAGTGTTAGGTTCTCAACACATGAGGTTTGTGTAGGGACCTTGTNCATTTGGCATGCAGACTGAGGTCTGATGAGGAGCCAATAAAAACTCAAGGTTTAGGCCTATGAGTAAAGNAACACGACAGCTGAGACTGGTGGAACCAGTGCCGGAGCGATCACAGGTATATTTTCTGGTACTTTAACTTTGTGAATTTTAGTAGGTTCAGATTGTATATGTTTCCTGTGATAAAGTGTTAGGTTCTCAACACATGAGGTTTGTGTAGGGACCTTGTTGGTGGGCGGGTTTAAGTCCCACGTTATGTTTGATTCTGGAGCTTCGCATAGCTTCATTACTCCAGAGTGTGCAGAGTGTGCGGGGATCAGCGGGGATCCTGGAGAGC
>NC_025704.1:19903558-19904707 GCF_000633955.1 Camelina sativa
TTGGGAATGAGTTTCTGTGGTTGTAGGAACGAAATCCGGCGAGAAGCTTCGGGGAAATCACGGTGCTCGACGTTGCGTCGATTGATGCATATCATGCATCGGTCGATGCAAGTGCGAGGACGGCGCGTAAAACTCTAGGGTTTTCGTGTTGCGTCGAGCATGTATCGGTCGATGCAGACTGGGTATCGGTCGATGCAAGTTACACTTCTGTGTCGATCGATGCTTCCCCATTGGGCATCGGTCGATGCATGTGTGGTGTCGGTCGATGCTAAGTCCTGGTTTGTTATGGTCGTTCGTTGATTGTTGTGTGTTGGTTATTGATACTCTATTGCTTGTGTGTATAGCCCAGTAGATGGGAGGATTGCCTTACTGAGTGTTTATAAAATACTCATGCATTGCAATATGTGTTTGTGGTGCAGGTAAAGGCAAAGTGTGATCGTGGAATCCAGGCAATGAAGAGGAGGATGTTCTAGGGACTCGGTTTTATGTTGTCTGGCTTTGCTAGGTTGCTAGAGTTGAGTCATTAGAACATTGCTAGGTTGCTGGTTCTATGATTTCTGTTATTTGATTATTGGATATTGTTGATGTTCTGGATATTGGTTATTTATATTTATTGGATGTTGGTATTGTATTTCCGCTGATGGTTGTGTTTGTGGTTAGGTGGCTAGTGGGTATGGGACCACTAGTTGAAGTTTATTTTATTATATTATATTTATTATTTATTTATTTTTTTTAAAAAAGGGTCGGTCGTTTCATGTAAACACATTGGCCTTCTCCAAGATCTATATAAAACCGGAGTTTGAAGGATTTGATAATCACAAGGCTATGTAAGTTTTTAATGTTCATAAATATCAGGTGCTGTATCATGTTAGGGTCTAACTTATGGATATGTTTTTTAATTTTTAAGCGAGGAATTTGCTGGACGTTATTACATCAAACACATGATGCATCATGAAGGGTAAACTGAAGGAGTATAAGCTGAAGGCATGTTAGTTAACAAACTTTTTGTATATGCTAACTTATAATTATTTTTAAAGTTTGTATGATCAAGTACTACAAACCCTTTTATGGGTTGCTTTCTAAATTTTCTTAATGGTCTAAACGAAATTATAAATTATTTTGACCCAAATTCTACCTAATTTAAATTAA
>NC_025704.1:19905079-19949599 GCF_000633955.1 Camelina sativa
TGCAATATGTGTTTGTGGTGCAGGTAAAGGCAAAGTGTGATCGTGGAATCCAGGCAATGAAGAGGAGGATGTTCTAGGGACTCGGTTTTATGTTGTCTGGCTTTGCTAGGTTGCTAGAGTTGAGTCATTAGAACATTGCTAGGTTGCTGGTTCTATGATTTCTGTTATTTGATTATTGGATATTGTTGATGTTCTGGATATTGGTTATTTATATTTATTGGATGTTGGTATTGTATTTCCGCTGATGGTTGTGTTTGTGGTTAGGTGGCTAGTGGGTATGGGACCACTAGTTGAAGTTTATTTTATTATATTATATTTATTATTTATTTATTTTTTTTAAAAAAGGGTCGGTCGTTTCATGTAAACACATTGGCCTTCTCCAAGATCTATATAAAACCGGAGTTTGAAGGATTTGATAATCACAAGGCTATGTAAGTTTTTAATGTTCATAAATATCAGGTGCTGTATCATGTTAGGGTCTAACTTATGGATATGTTTTTTAATTTTTAAGCGAGGAATTTGCTGGACGTTATTACATCAAACACATGATGCATCATGAAGGGTAAACTGAAGGAGTATAAGCTGAAGGCATGTTAGTTAACAAACTTTTTGTATATGCTAACTTATAATTATTTTTAAAGTTTGTATGATCAAGTACTACAAACCCTTTTATGGGTTGCTTTCTAAATTTTCTTAATGGTCTAAACGAAATTATAAATTATTTTGACCCAAATTCTACCTAATTTAAATTAACCACATAATATGGATCGGGCTCATTAAATTTTACCCATTTTGCAAATGGGCTTAAAAATTAATTTAACAAGATAATATATATTGAAGATTTTAATTAAGATTTTATTAAATAATCTTTAAATTGTCCATTTAGAAATGTGAGATTAAAAATTAAAAATACTAAATTAATTACAATTTTGAACATATTTTAAAATAACACAAATCTTATTTGAAAATAGGATATTTATTTGACATTTTTTTTTTAATTTAATTCTTGCCCGCACAAGCATGCAGGTAACTCTCCTAGTTCTTTTTCTTTTCTTTTCATATGTGTAAGTGTATTATAGCATTTAGATATCATATGATCTATATGTATTATAGTATTTAGATATGTCTTTACCAAATGTTAGATTCTACATCTGACAAGAAATATATGCAAACGTGCTCTGTATTGAATACTATTATCTCAAATAAGTATACCCTCTTTTGGTTTTTCACCTACCAATAACATTTTTAACCAATAATTTCTCCGTCTATATATATGGTAACAAACTTCAATATGTAAATTAGGAAATATAATAAAAATTACTGTATGTAAGTTTTAACAAGTATAATTCAGTATGCAGACTGCGGTTGAATTCATCATATCAATCTCAATATGTTACATTATTTTAATAAGTTTCAACTACATATATATATAGATATATATGTAATAGAATATTATAATTTGTAACAAAATATATTTCAAATAAAGTAATTGATAAGTTAGCTTGATAATGAAATCCCCTATATAATAAAACGGAAGTACACAACCGTTTTTTATAGACTATATAATTTTCATAAGTTGGTTACAAAATAGATTATAGATTAAATATAAGTTGGTTACAAAAAAGATTATAGATTAATTGGTCAATTCGTGGGCTATATGAATACATTTAAGAATATCCCAAAAAATCCCCCTAAAGAGAATATTTCAATGATTTATACAATTTTCAAAATAAAATCTTTAGTATTCCATGTATTATTACAAAATATATATTGTTAGGTAGACATAAAAATATACTGTTAGGCGTAAAAAGGAATAAAATATTGACAATTTGTCATACTAATATTTCCGAGATCTAATTGTGCAGTTGAAAATAAAACCTTACCTAAGCACGGATCACATTAATAAACTTTCACCAAACATGTTCAAAAATTAAAATAAAAACAAACAACAAACATAACCATTTTTCATACATAAAATTACAAAATTAACAATATAAAACTTACAAAAAACCATCATATTTAGCATATGATTTTATTGCATAATGTTTTATCCAAAAAAAATTTTAAAAACAATCATATAAGTTATATTTTATTCTAAAATTATAATATAAATAAAAAATATTAATCCGCGCTTTAGCAAAGGGTCCTAATCTAGTAATGATAATATAAGCACAGTACGCTATACATAATAAAAAAGTGCTAGATAAGAAAATTAATAGATAAATAATAATATAATACTGGCCAAGAACCAATGTTAGTGAAATTGTATTTTCGTTAACAGTTTGTTTTAGAGCATCTCCAATGGTCCTCTATTTTTTTCTTTATAATAGAGATCCTCTATAATAGAGGTGAATTTTACTTCAATCAACCTCTATTATCACATCTAAAATAAAGATTGCTATTTTTTCCTCTATTTATAGAGGAACTCTATTTTTTCCTACAAAGAGTTCCTCTATATGTAGAGAAAAAAATAGCAATATCTATTTTACAGGTGAAAATAGATGTGGGTTGGAGTAAAACTCACCTCTATTATAGAGAAAAATAATAGGGATGAGGGGATTTTTTTTCTGTTTTGTAAATATTATATATATATATATATATATATGTATTTTTATTGCTTTAACCTCCATTTTTTATCTAAACTTTCATACATATATTTGATGTAAAGATATTGAGATGCATGAAACGAAACCTAACTACCATCTTCGAGATATTTGTAACAAATGTCATTTTTTTTTTTTGACATCACTTGTTATATTTGTCTTACGCCATGACCCTTGGTTTTATTTTCCTTGATATGTCCGTAGGACTAGCTTTGAACGCATATATAAACAATATATTTTTTTATTTTTCAAGTGATACCTTAATTTAAACTTTCACTCTTTATATATGTTTTTATTTTATAACTTTCACTCATTTAAAATTAATTAAGACATGAGGTAAAATTAGTACTTATGAGATAAAAACATAAAAAAATTATCTTAAATAATATTGATTCAGTTTTTTTTTGCAAATTATATTTTGTTAATTTTATTAGTATTTTCAATTCTTACTAAGATATAGATTAGATATGATGTATTAGTTGTGTTTGATATAAAATATTTACTTCTATATATTAAGATGAAATGTATAATTAAACTTAAAATCTAAGTTATTATGATATATATATTTAAAAGGTACTCTTTATCCTACAAGATTTTTTGGGTAAAAGCACAAAGATTAATAAGCAATAAATCTTATGTCATTTACAAAACTTCAACCAATAGGAAAACTTACTGCATAGTTCAAATCAAACAGTCAAAAATTGTTATATTAATAAAAATTTACATATAAATTTGAGAAAATATTATAAAATAGAACAAAAGAAGCCTAAAAACTCTTATATAATGGAACTAAAAGAGTATTAAAATGAAATAGGGAAAATTTCCAAAAAAAACACCAACTAATTTTTATTTAGAAGAAAAAAACACCAACTTTTAAGGCTTCCAAAAAATACATTTACTAATTTTTTGTGACTAATAAAAACCCAAACTATTAAATGTTTGCAGATTAATACATATGATATCAAACAAACAAAAATTCCAATTTTACCCTTTGAAATATCAAAAAATGTATATTCTTCCTCTTTTGTTTATCTTCTCCGAGCTTAACAACAATGGCCGCACCAATTTACAGAGCAATTCAAGTAAAATGATTAACACAAAAATCTTATCCTCATCACATAAATCCTCAAATGTTAGCTTTCAATCGCTTCATATCATTCAACATCAACATCACTCGATTCACCACCACTAATTAAGGTCATCTACCCACGTTTCACATCTTCCTCTTCCTATCTCCCATGATACCACTATTCCGCTTGTCTTAATCTTTGTGATGTCACACCTAGGTTTTCGATTGTAAATTACCCGGTGGTTCATCTGCTCATGGTTCTTCTAACACTATTGTAAATTACCTGGGTAAATTGGTTCTTCTAACACTATTGTAAGTTCGAAGAAGATGAACAAAGGAAGAAGAAAATACATTTTTCGATATTTGAAAGGGTAAAATTGGAATATTTGTTTTTGTTTAATATCATATGTATTAATCTGCCAACATTTAATAGTTTGAGTTTTTATTAGTAACAAAAAATTAGTTAATGTATTTTTCTGGAAGCCTTAAAAGTTCGTATTTTTTTCTTCCAAATAAAAAATAGTTGGTGTTTTTTTTTTTGGGAATTTTCCCAAATGAAATATGAGAGGTTCATTCAATTTTTAAAATATTACAAGATAAAATCTAAAAATATGTATATTACTATTTAACAATTCTTAATATTTTTTTTTTGTTTTTATCCGCATAATAACGCGGCTCTTATCTAGTAATTATATAAAGAAACACAAACGAAACTTATCCATGGCACTGCTCCCAACTTCGAAATCTTGTATGCAATGTCCTTGGACTATGAAACAATTGTTTTCTCTAAACCATAGTCTAATAGCTGATATGTGATTTCAATAATTTTGATTCATGTCAATTTTTCTTCTTTCCTTCTAAAAACAAAACCTTTAAAAATAAATTCACCTCCTACTTTTTCTATTGAATTAATTTTCCTATATTAATATGTAATTTTTCAATTTAAAAAATACAAATGAGTTTATTTAATCTTCTCATATTGATATAAGAAAATTAATTCAATAAAAAGAAAAAGTAGGGGGTTAATTTATTTTTAAAGGTTTAGTTTTTAGAAGGAAAGAAGAAAAATTGACATGAATCAAAATTATTGAAATCACATATCAGTTATTAGACTATGGTTTAGAGAAAACAATTGTTTCATAGTCCAAATTAGGAGGTGACTTTATTTTTACCTATATATATAATTTTCATATTTTTTCACGTAAAAATATGTAATATCCGTGAACCGGATTTTTGGTTCGAGCATCGATCGATGTCCTTCACATGCGGGTTATTTCTAATATCTTCGGTTCGACGCGCTTTATTGAGGAAAGCCTAAGGTTTGCCTATAAAAGGGGGTTCAAAGTCCTAGACTGTGGTTTAGCCATTTGTCGTTTCTAAAAGTTGAGAGAAAGAAAAATTTCTGTAAAATCGTTCTGTAAGCCTTATGTGCCTGATTCTGGAGAGATATGTCCGTGGGAGTGGAAATCTGAGACAAGAGGCTTGAGAGAAGCTTGTTGCGACGCGTTGTTATTGTGGTTGTGCCAGAATCTTCTTGTTTAAGAGGTGAGTACAGAACAATGGCTTATCTAAGCGATTATATGTGTGTTTTGTATGATTGATTGCTTGTGTGTTTGTTTGTGTTTGGTTGTCTTGGTGGTTATTGTCTGTTGAGATCGGATTTGACATCATGGACGATGTGGCGTCGATTAGAGCCGAAAGAAGTCGAGAGAGATCTTGCTTGGCGATGATTCGCTCGACTGCATTGATCGATGCAAGGAGTACGACGGTCGACGCAGTTAGGGATTTGTTGGAGACACGAGGTTGCGTCGATCGATGCAAGGAGTGCGTCGGTCGACGCAAAGGTGTTGCATCGATCGATGTAAGGAGTGCGTCGGTCGATGTAAGGGTTCAACATCGATCGTGACAACGAGGAGTGTCGATGCATGTGTTCAGAGTTGTCTGGTTTGCTTGTTTTTGTGCATTGCTTGTGTTTGTCTTTTCGCTTGTTTTTGTGCATTGCTTGTTTTTGTGCATTGTCCAGCTTGTTTTAATGTTTAAACCAAACCCTGTGACACACCTAGAAGCTTTGAAAGATAATTAATTTTTTTTATAGTAATTAGTAAATATGAACTAGATACTATAAAATTTAGTCGTTTAGAGTTTGTATAAAAGCTGAAAACCCTAAATAGTTTAGCATTTTGCTTGACAAGAAAAGACTTCACGAGACGTACGACTTCACGAGACACACAACGCCAGTCGTCAAAGTCTTAGAGATCTAACAAAGCTCTTAATTGTGAATCGTGATGGTAAGCTATACATTATTCTTTTTTGTCTATTGTCAAAACTTCAATCCTTTAAACTCTTGCGATCTGGGATCTCAATCATTCACTGTTTTACTAACCCTTGTTTTTTTTGTTGTTGTAAAGGATTCAAATGAGTCTTATGATCTGAGATCAATAGACTTAGAGTCTCAAAGAGTAATTGATGCTGTAAATGCTGAAGAAGAACGTCGTAAATCTAATGGAGTAGAGACATCTAACTCTCGTAAAAGACACTACAAGAAATATAGGTATTGATAGCAGAAAAACATAGCGTAGTTTCCGTAAATGCTATGAAAGATAATTTTTTGTTTTGGTTACCATATCATAATACTAAAACAACACTAAGAAAAAAATTAAAACAACACTAAGAAAAAAATTCATGGAGTGGGAAGCCAAAATCACTTATCCGCCAATACTTTGTGAAAATTTTTCATCTAAGCGCCATTATTTAGAAAAATTTCACTTACCGTAAACAAACAAAAAGAATTCTCTAATTCAACAAAAAAAACAACATGACTGAAAAAAAAAACAAAACCTACTTTCTCTCCTTTTATCGTTTAGCTTTTCTCGATCTTCTTCCCCAGTCCCTCTTATTTGTTGAGCTTCTTCTTCTTTATGTCCTCATTACTGGTTCTTCTTTCCTTTATCGTTTCTGTTCAATTACTCGATTCAATTCACCTGAGAATACGCATTGTGGATCTGTTAATCCCCCGTTTGAATTCGGAGAACATTTGTGGTCAGCGGCGGAGGTTAAGAGAGAGGATGAGTGCTGAGAAAGTTGAAGGTTTGTCAACTCCGGCAAATTGACGAGATCCGTACGAAGTTCTTTGTGTATCAAAAGACGCTAACGATGAGATCTGTGGGTAATCGTGGTGGAGAGTGGGGTTATCGAGCATGACTTTGGCTTGTTTGCGGCGGAGGATTTGGCTGGACTTAGTGTCTTGCTTAGTGATTTGCGATGTGATAACGAAAAACAGAGATTTGATTCAAATAGCTTCACATTAACAAGTAACCGATAAACATGAAACAACGTTCACAAGAAACGCAGTCTCATCATCTCATCTGCAAGAGTCTCCAATGGAGATCCAACAAAACGATGAGGAACAAGTCACAAACCCAGAAAGATAGAAACAACAATTCAGATTTTTGCATAATAAGAAAGGATGAGCTAACAGATGCTCTTATAGAGTTAACAAACAGTGTTAACAAACAGTGTTAACCGATTTGTTCCCTTTCCGTGACGTTGACAATCTTATTCCGTCAACTCTAGCTGCCTTTGTCTCATGTGTTTTTCTTCTTCTTTTTATCTTGACCACACGTGCAGACTCCATTATACTATATCAAAGCTCCCCACCTTAGAGAACCTTGCCCACAAGGTTCATGGAAACTTCTTGTCCCAGTGCATAGCTTTGCATTTACCAAGTCTTCCCTGTTTGATAAGCTTGACTTTTGGTGAAGAACCCTTGTAGATATCTCTGGTGGCCTCTGTAAATGAAACACCTCATAGGAAAAAATCCAGCAAGAGAAGTAGAAACAAAGAACCTTGACCACATGGGTGAACTGTAGAAACTGTCCATGGGGCTTGACTTTGCTGCTAAACTATGTCATGCTCCAAAGTGGATTTTGGTTCCCTAAGCAACACGTGAGAGACAGACGCATGAAGTTGAGTGGATGTGTGAATGTTGTCCTCAAGAAGATGAAGCTTTCCTGAACACTTTTAACTCCCAAAAATCTCAGTCTCATCTCCATTTGACTACTTAACCAGAGAACTGAACCTCCAGGATCCCAAACTTGGTTGTTAATGTCCCTCCTCTCAATTATAAGCACCAGTAGCCTACGCGTCCTTAGTCTCTCTAAAGCTGGGTCTTCTTGCATCGACTTTTGAAACAGCCACTGCACTATGTCCACTCGATAACCTCTCAAGTTCCTTTTAAAAAATTCTTGTGACGCAGGTCGGATCTGATTATGATGGTTCTGTATGTTCTTTTTGTGAAGCTTGAATTTAAACCTCCAAGATTTGGAGCCCTTTCCCTTCTTCCGCCGGTGCCGCAACCGATGACGAACACACTTAGTTCTCCATTTATGCTTTATTGGGAACTGCCTATCACCAAATGTAAATTGTTGTAGGTCTTGTAGAGTTTGCTTCTGCAGTCCATATCTCTCTTGTACAATAGATTCTTGTGTTGGCTTGTCCCACTGATTTGCTTTAGCAGATAATCCCCCTGGTTCCCATACATACTCAGTCTGATGTGCATGAGTGAAGCATTTCACTTCACTTATCTCGTCCCTCACTGATATATCTAGTTCTGGCTGCAGTTTGTTTACAAAGTCTTCTCTAACAGACCATTCAACTTGAAAAACAGTAAGTTCACTACCATATCCAGCCATGACACTAAGATCAAATGATAAATCATCAACAACAACCATTGCTACCTTGTGACAGCTACTGCTTGGTTCCAAGAAAAAAGGTACCTGACTGTGTTGTTGCTTAATAGCCACTGTTTCAGGTTTGAACTTAAACTTCCAACACTTCAACCTACTCAAAGAAGGTCCTTGTAGCGCTAGGTCCTCTTTTGCACCTCTGGTTTGTCCTCTTGACGAGCAAATATCTTCATGTAAACCCAGTTCTAAAACACCTTTTGCATCAGTCAGCTGCTTCCCCAATTTATCTTTAAACAGCCAAAACTTTAAATATAGTCCTAGCTTCAGCTTACGAGATTTGACACTTGATAAATGCTTACAAAACTCAGCCACTTCCAAGGAAAAATCATCAAAAGATGGACTTAAAGCTTCTGCCACGACGGGACGTTGATCCTTAATGGCCATTGTAGCAGCACGATGAGGTTGCCAAGTGCAACATCTATGAACACACACATTGAACGCTCTTGACTTGGTTCCTTGTAACTCAACCATTTCACACATACTCTTCAGGCAGGTATAATAGTCCCAACCACACATTTCTAACTCAATCCATGCCCCTTGATCAAAACCGGAGTAAACATTAACTCGTCTCCTGAAGTTTCTTAATGATCATTCCTCCCCTGAGACTATAGTGTTCAAGTTGGAGTAGACGTCAAAACGGTTGCATTTCTTTGTACTTGAACTTCCAGGATTTGGGAGACAAACTCAGTTTCCTCCTTTGTTGTAATATGTATCTTCTAAGAAGCATTTTTTCGAACACCTGATATGCACTGTCTTTGCTTTTTACACATCTCAAATCATATTGAAGTTGAACTTGATCCATTCCCACCATTGCATATGCGTATAACAAATCCTCACCACCACTTAAAGAGCTACTGCACAATCGAAGGCCATGTTCCATTTTAGAGATAGGTACCTGGATTTGTGAACTCAATTCTTCCTTCACAATTGTCGAAATAGCCTTTGCGTTTTCGTCTTGCACTGGTCGATCCTCAACTTCAGTCAATACTGTTGAAACTTCAGTTTCAACCAATTCTTCATCATTAGGCGTTTGATCTTTATCACCATCTATCAATTCTCCATGACTCAACAAATCTGTTTCACCTGCTTCAGATTCAAACTCAATTTTCTCTTCAGGAAGTTGATCGTCATCTCCTTCTACCATAAAAATCCCCAAGTTCTTGTGATGTATATGGTGATATGGAGTTTCAAGTTCGTCACAGAACATACAAAGCCCCTTTGACTATCTCTCGTCAATCTCTTCCCATGAAATTCTTCGACGAAGCTTTTTGTTTTGTAAACCCAACGCTGCTGTGTCACGAACCATCGTCTTATTTCAACGCTGCTGTGGATACCGAGTATTTATAGACGGGAGTGGGCGGCAACCCTACGCGGAGTCATAATTGCCTACCGTAACCTACGCGACGTTTCGGCTTCCGAGTTGACAGATGTGACGTATCGGGCACGTGTCGCCTGACTAGAGGAGGGCGAAGCGGCGCGACGATCCAGAAATATCTAGATTCAGATCTTTTTACGGACTAAATCGGATATTCTCTCTTAAAGTCCGGTCATTCGAATTAACTTCTGAATGTACCGAACTGAGGGGGGACTAATTGTTGGTGCGGGAATTAGCACCCCCAACATACCGATCTAGACCCGTTAAAGAACCGGTTATCTAAACCGGGAATTCGGCCTAGGTTTGGACTTCATCTCTGAAGGCCCAGTAACACTGAAAGGCCCATGGACGAGGAGACGAATTCGGCACTTCAACTCACCCAGCGGCTGACCTAGCAAGAAAGGAAAGACTTTCCTTATTAACTCGCCATCCAGTTAGGAAAGTCAATATATCCGGTATATTCGAATATATTCTGTAGATCTTTGAATACCTATAAATAGAGGGCAATCCTCTCATTGTAAGATCATCGAATCATTAATACAAAATCCTAAATTCTTCTTTGTTCTTGAGCAAAACCTAACTTGTTTCTCAAGAGATTTCATTTCCTCTTTTCTTGCTTACTTTGATCTAAATCCTTCAAGAGATTGTTATTGAATTTGTTTCCCTTCTAAACAAATTCATTGTGAGAAACCTCAGTTTCTACACTCCCGTTATACTATATCACGATGGTGGCTGGTTCACTTGATTTATGGCTCTTTTCAACGTGTAACTAAGCTTTAATGAATCTATTGCCTTCAAGAGCTTGAATCGAAGTATTTGTCTCTCTTTTTCTTCTGATTAAATACAGATCTGAGTATTTTTTTTCTTTATTGGGGTTTGAAGGTCGAGAGAGTTGAGAGTTAGAATATCTCTATGCTCTAAGCCTTGTCATTTATAATCAAATATCTTTGATGAATCTCATGAACGGGTGTTTTCCACAAAGGTTAGCTTCTGATTTCTGTTTCTAGTTTCTGCAAGTATTGGCCAGTTTTTTTTATTATAAACTTGTTCACCCCAATTTTTTAATCGTTTGAATCCTTGTTCAGTTGCTTGTCTGTGCTTAAATTGGTAATGCAGAAAGAAAGGAAACTTGTTTGATAGGGGAGTTTGGCATTGGTTTTTACTCTGCTAAGAAGCTTACATTATCCCGATTCTCTTATCCGTATTTAACATTTTTCGTGGGTTTGTGTTTTTGATTCCAATTGTTGCAGACGCAGATGGCTAACCTTCTATGAATTTGTGTACCCCTGTTTTTTTCTCTCGATTTATTCATTATAAGACTCCAATTGATTTTGCAGGAAGGATATCAGATTTGTGGAATAAAGGTTTTGCAGATCTCTCAATGTTCCATTGGTTTGCTGATTTTGGTGTTTCTCTGGTTTTAAGTTAAAAATTTGAGTTATCTCTCAAGGTTCCATTGGTTTGCTGCTTTGTTGTTTTCCTTGGTTTGATTTTACAGACCAGAAGAGTTTCGTGTGACCTTTGAGAGATTTGGACATGTGACAGATCTCTANCCCCCCCCCCCCCAAGATAAGTGAGCTTCTTTCCAAAGGATAAGTGTAAGCCTTTTTCGTTGCTTATATTGTTATCTTTGATTGTTCCAACTCTGGTTCTGAAATTAATTGTCTCCATATGAATGAACATGCAGGACATGATTTTTATGCTGGTGCTTACAAGGCATATTCACATGGAGAAAGAACCAGAACAGTTGTGTACCATTTCGAGAGCAAAGTGGTTGTGGGATTGTGCGGGAAGAAGAAGTAGAGATCAATTATGGATCAGCTGGTGGACTCTTTACGCAAGAAGAGGAGCATATAGATGACTACTCACGAAGGCTGTAAGCTTTAGACTTTTTTTTTTTTTTTTTGATGTAGTTAGTTTATTGTCTTTGATAGAATATGTGATTGTGGAAAGGAGAAGTTTGTTTCTCTTTGTGGGTTGTTTTGAGACACTTGTTGCAATGTTAGGATTGAGGAATGATATGTATGGTATTTTGAGTCTTCTATATATAAATGTTCTTATAAATTTAATTTTTTGCTATATATATATATATATATATAAATCGATTTTAGAGCATAGCCAAATATGAGAAATATATTATAGCAACAATATATAATTATAGTTGACAAAACCATAGTACAAACATACCGCTACTATTAACTATAATATGACAAATAAATAACGCTATTAATAATTTTAATATAACGATAATATGGCGCTATTATAGAGCGACAATTAATAGCATAGGAGAAAACGCTATTGTCTGCAGCTTCCGTTCCTCGACCGGATCACCTTGGTGCAATTCTGCAAGTGGCGTCTCGTGGCTGTCCGATGGCCTTAGTGGTCATAGTACGGTTCGGGGGCGTTACAATGTTAGCCCAAAGTTAGTCCCGGACTCGTCGATTGTGATGCTCAAGGGGGGCTCAGTGCATAGAAGCTTAGGAGGAGTGTCCACCAAAAGACTGGAATATGCAGAAAGATCAAAGTCACGGAGGTTTACCTTCGCAACATCAATCTCGGATTTTTCTTCATCAGATTAGAGTATCCCGAGCTCAGCCTCAATGTCCTCGAATTCCCCACGTGAGATCTCCTCCATCAGCATCTGGTTAGCCTTGATTTCGACAGCTTGGATCTGTGCTGGGGCTAGTCGTTCAAGTTCGTCGAAGGGCTCTCTCCATTTCGCAGCTGTTTAAGGCTTCTAAGAGCTGGTTGCGAAGCATAATCTCACGAAGCCTGTCCTATGCGGTCTTCTCGCTCTCAACGGCTTCATGGTAGAGATCTCTGGCCTTCCTTAATTTCCCCCTTAGATCTTCGTTGGCAACCCCGAGATCCAATACTTTGATTTCAGCTTTTTTTTAACCGGGCTCGGATCTGCTCAGCCTTCTCCACGGTCTTGGCGTTCGCAGACTTGAGCCGAGCATATTCCACCACCTGGTCCTCCAGTTCGGCTACCTTGCTTCTAAGCTTGGTTACTTCGGAGACCCAGGGGGAAGCAAACAACTGCTCCTCGTAAGACGCCCCAGAGTTGTTGAACTCAATCATCATCTGAGAAAAAAGAGGAGTTAGAAAAAAACTGTTTCGAGGGAAAGGCAAGCTAAGTTATCTCAACGCTAACCTCACCAACTTTGTCCGTGAACCGAATCAAGTTCCGATGGTTGATCTCGGACATGTCAGCAAAAGGCGGAACGCGAACTCCCGGACAAACATATCTTCTCATCAAATCCGCTGGGGAGACAGGGGGAGCTACATCAAGTAAACTGGGTTACTCCACTAAGCAAATAATCATGCCATGTGCAAAGTTTATATACTTACCACGAGGTGAGTGACGGTATTCCTTTGGAGGGAGTTTTTTGAAAGAACCTCGCGACTCTTTAGCTCGATTAGGGTCAACGGACTTATTCTCGGAGGAGGGATCTCCTTCCCTTGAACTAGATTCGCTTATCCCCCGCAGAGCTAGTTCAGGCACGGGTTTTCTCACGAGAGGAGGAGGAGGAGGACTCAGGTTCTTTCCTTTTCTTTGACTGCTCGAGCTGCTTCAAGCTGTCCTCAGTCTTGGATTGCTCGGGCTGCTTTGAGCTACCCTTAGTCCGACTACCAATATTAGCCGAGGGAGGGGCTTCATTCTCCCTGGATTTATCTGCTGAATTCGAAATAACGATCAAGGGAGGTTCAGGAGGTTCGGAGGTCGGGGCAACAGCCTCGTCTACTTCGAGGGCCGGGGAATCAACGTTCTTCTCTTTCGAGGGAATGCGAGCTTTGCATTCGGCGAGGGCAATTGACATCAACCTTTTTGCTTCCTTCTCGACATTCTCAAGGCCTTTATTGAAAGCTCGCTCCTCTCTATAACCCATCGAGGAAGTGTCAAATACTCGGGGAGGAGAAGAGCGGACGTAGGAATGATTCCTAAGTCTCACTCCGGACTAATATGCTCACACAAAAAGGAATCCCAGGCAAGTTGACCACCGCAAATTCGAGAAAAGTACTCTGCGGAGGTAGGGGAAAGCTGTCTTCGCTCGAAGTGAGCTGAAAAAAACAAAAACGAAGAGTTAAAATAGAGAAGGAAAAGTGAACTGATGTACCATGCGATGTGCTCTACGCTACCTATTTTGAAGCCCACTTCAACACAAATGAACTCGAGAGGTGTCCGATGGTGAGCTTGTTAACCGGGAAAAAAGAAGAATGACTTCCACCACTTTTCATCCTTCTTGGGAAGGTTGTCAAAAAACTTGAGTCCAGAGAGCGGGCTAACATACAAAGTACCCTTGGTTTGCCCTGTCTTCACGGTGTAAACATGAAGAAAGTCAGCAAGGAACAGTTGGTAGCCGTGCTCCTCCGCCAGAGTCAGGAGGCAGAGAACAGTCCGAACAAAGTTCGGACACATCTGAGGGAGGGAAAAACCCAGTTTGAACATCATTCGCACGATGAGTTCTGGGAGCGGGAAGGACAACCTACATGCGTAGAAGAACTTCTCGAATGCACAGCAGTAGCCGGGTGGAGGATTTTCTAGAGATTCATGAGCTTCCGGGAACCGGATTTCAATCACTGGGGAATCCCGTACAACCCCCTAATCTTTGCCATGTCTTTCTCAGAGAGAATAAACGGAGGATGGAGACCAAAAAATCCGGGGATGAGCGGTTTAACGGCTTTACTTGGAGTAGACTTTGGAGGCAACATGATTTTCAAAGGCAAGCGGAAAGAAATGACTAAAAGAGGCGTCGAGTTGTCCGGTAACGGCGAAAGCAAAGAAGAAGGCGAGAGCAACGAGATAGAGAAAATATGCACTGAAAATAAGTTCTAAAAAAGAAAACAAAATCGAGGAAGCTCTACCTTTATAAACCGAGGAGAGGAGGGAGAAAGCAATGCTGACCTGGGGAAGCGAAAGGTCATGGTTCAAGTCAGGTGGGCCCTCGGCCCTATTAGGGAAGGTAAATCCCATCATTACAACGATCAAATAATAGGATTTGGAAAAGATACAGGACATATTTAGATTCCCAAAACAACAAAATGTAGATCAAAAGTCCCTCAAACTAATTAGCTCGGGAGACTTGGGGGGCAACTGTTGGTACCACGATTATTTATCATGAGCCGCGTTCTTGGACCCAAACTAAACGATGTAGGCCGGGGTGAATAGTGAGCCTGGCCCGTTAAACTAGAGGAGGTCTAGTAAGAAGAAGGAAGGACGAGGTAGCACAAGAACATTAAATCACTTCGGAGCTCGGAGATATAGTCAAAGACCAAAGACTAAACACCATAAATAGAGTGTGTGATTGACGGAGTAGTTTGATTTCACATTAATTATCCCGTTTTAGTATAAGTAGGGGTAGTAAGACATTTTAAAGGGCCCTAAATACTTTTTAAAAGCAATAAGAATACAGATTTCACTTCGCAACAAAAGCAATTATTTAAATAGTTCGGAACTAGCACAATAGTAAGCTCCTCCGTTAAAAGAAAACACTCCGGGAAGAGTAGTTCACTTCCAATCACCACAATATTCTCAATATCATTGTTCAGATTGGCCTAAAAGATATAGATGATACATTTGAAAAGATTAGAGAGAGTATCAATTATGTTCAAGATTCTGAAAAGCGTTATATATTGTTTGCAAAATGCGTTGAAGCTGTTGGTATAAAGATAAAAGCGGGCTTGATTATGGATGAGAAAATTAGATGGAACTCAACATACAAGATGCTTGATAGGACTCTCAAGTATCAAGCTGCCTATGGTAATCTTAAAGTCATTGATGGGAGAAACTACAAGTTTCACGCTATAGAAGTTGAATGACACCGACTGAAGCAGATTTGTGAATTTTTGGAGCCTTTCGATGATATCACTAATCCGATCTCAGTTTCTAAATATCCAACATCAAACTTGTATTTAATGCAAGTTTGGAAGATCAACAATTGGTTGATATCGAATTCACATAATCAAGATAAAGTCATCAGAAGTATGATTGTCCCGATGAGAGAAAAGTTTGATAAGTATTGGGAAGAGGTTTGTGATGTCTTTGCATTGACTACGGTGTTTGATCCAAGGTTGAAGCTAATGCTTGTAAATTATTGTTTTAAAAAGCTTGACAAGAGTTTGAATTAAAGAAAGATTGAACATTTGCGAGGTAAACTTACTACTCTTTTTTAATCTTATGAGAATAAGTCCATTTTCACGTTGTTTTCTACAAAGACACGTGAAACTTATCAATAAACTGATGAGAATGAAGGAAAAAAGGAAGTTTTGGCAACTATGATGTAAGTATTTAAATTCTCTGTCTCTTATGCTATTGGTTTTTAAGTTTTGGTTTGAGAAATGTGTATGAATATGTAGATTTTTTCCTAGTTTTAGTTACTGTTTGTTTTGGTTTGATTTGGTTGAAGAGACATCTTTACCTTGAGATTTCTGTTACAGCTTTCCATTTAAGTTTAATACTTTGGTTTATTGTTGCATTCTAAGTACTTCTATTAATGTTTTAGTTTAGTACTTATTTCATTTTAAATTTCAATTTAAACATCTTCAGTTATCCAAATCCAATGTTTCATTATCGACTATTAGTTTTTGTTGTTATTTATGGTTCTCTATCTACTTGTTTTGCTATGTTGATGTCATTCTTACGAGATTCCAAGGTCTGATTCTCAACTCTCAAAGCATGAAAATGAAATTGACCGCAGCTTGGTGGAGTTACAGTTGTACAGACTAGAGCTTGAGCTTGGGAGCTTAGTGGTGAAGAAGAAGAAGATTCCCGTGGCATACCCGTTAGGCCGTCAAGTTATGCCAGGCGGATATGGGCCATGGTACGTTGCCTGTTGCCTGTCGTGGACCGGTCCACCGCGGCTCACTGGAAATACGGGACCATCGCTGATGCGAGCACCGGTCGTCTCGCGGTACGGACAGAAACTATCGTCTCTGGGTCGCTTTGGCTTGAGACGAATTTCCTTGGGCCAAACTTGGTAGAATGGTTGTAGAGGACAAACAAACGGTGGAAACAAAGTTTGGTGGAAAACAAACGAGTGGATCTCGAGTTCGATTGAATGGTCACGTCATCAGACGTTTGGTCGAGATGCTACGATAGCGGTACGGAATGGCTATCGAGGTTGGGAAGCGGCTAGCGAACCAAAAGTTGGTTCCACTAGGAGGAAATGGAAGACGAAGGTGGATTGAGGGATGACACGCGAGGGCTGACTCTTCTCGCGATACGGTTTAGACTAGTCGATGACGAACCCGGTTCGAGATCGGCTAGGGTTTTTCCATAGAACATTCCCGGACTAGGTCTAAGGAGAGAAGTGATACAAGATACAAAGATTCACTCTTTGGAAAAGTTTTTATTTCATTTAAGTCTGCTTTTACAAGAACAAGAGAGGGTTTAAATAGTGCTAGGTTTAGAGGGGACTAGGGACACGCGGACTCGCTATGGTCCGCACACGTTTGCCCTTGACGTGTTTCCTTCGATGGAGAACACGTCACACTTCTAAGTGGTTTAAACAGAACCACACACGTCACATTACTTAATGTTACAAAGAGAAAGTTCTAGAAAAGGTTCAAAACGTAAAGCTTTAAGTAAAAGGTAACACGTCCTTAGGCTTAGACGCGGGAACCACATCATTGGCTTCAAAACGTGGGGTTTGCGTTAGGGCTCATCCCCTCATTAAAACCTTCTCCGATAAACCTCGTGGGACAAACCCGGAGTAAGGAAAAAGAGTACGGGTCATGACCCTAATGAATTGGTCGCCTTCATCCTTGGGTAAGGATGAAGGCCGTGCGAACGATCTCCACTCAAACTGATTTGGCCGGGTCGTCTCCTTGATCGAATGCTTGCACGAACTGGTTGATCTTCTGCCTTATGGCCTTGGACGAACTCTTGGATCGCGTCGTAGCTCCCGAAGTGATCTCTGGTGCGTTGGCCGGCTGTTGTCCCGCGAATGGTGCAAGTGTCTCGGCCGCGTCCTGGGCGTCCTGGTCCGGTACAAGCGTTCCTGGCTGCGTGTCTTGGCCCACGCTCACATCAATCGCGGTCAGTTTTTTTGACATCTCTAGGCACATTAAGCCCAAGTGTCCAGGTTGTAGGAAATGGCGGTGGCAGTGGTGCAACATGGAGTGCAGCTGGAAGTAGCCCTGGACATATAGAACCCGTTCGGGTTTTTTATACTATCGGGTCAAGTTCGAATATTACCCGTTCGGGTTAGGGTAATTCTGGTATACCTGAACTCAAACAAACCATGAACAAAAAAAAAACAAATTTTTATCTTTTTATAAATTTTGTAACACATATATATTTATATATATATATAAATATTTAAAGTTTCATATTAAGATAAAGAAACTAAGATGGCAAAGTGGTTTAAGAAGCACTCTTAAGTGCTCAAGGTACTAGGTTTGAATCCCCTAAAGTGCATTTTTACATTTAATCCGGATTTTTTTCGGGTTTAGATATCACCCAAACCAGATCGGGTATCCAAACCTAAGAGGTACTAAACTCGATCGGGTTTTACACACTACCCGAATCCGAACCTAATCACCTACTTCGGGTCAGGTTCGGGTTTTGGGTCTGGATAATATGCCCAGGGATAGCCGGGAGTTCAGTTGATTGGATGCCTCCTCGACCATGGAAATCTGTGGAACCAGTGTCAGAGCGATCAAATGTATAACTTTTGAGATTCAGACTTCGTAAATTTCAGTAGTTCAGAATTTATGAATTGCAAGCGATAAATGTTAGGGTTTTTAGCACATGAGGTTTGTGTAGGGATCTTATTGGTGTCCGAGTTTAAGTCCCACGTCTTGTTTGATTTTGGAGCAACTTATTGCTTCACTACCTCAGAGTGCGTTAAGAGTGCCAATATCATAAGAAATCCCGGAGAGCAGTCATGTGTTGTTAGAGTTATGGGAGGCGAGTTTCTGAGGGTTTCTTTGACGGGCGAGGGGTGTTGATATTCAGATTGCAAGAGAGTCGATGCCAACAGATTTGATTATCAGTTCCGTTGAGTTGTATGATGTTATTCTTGGTATGGATTGGTAACATCGACATAGAGTACATCTCGATTGCCATTGGGGTAGAGTGACATTTGAGCGTCCAGGAGAGAAGGTGGTATTTCAGGGAGTGAGACCGACTTTAGGGAGTCTCGTGATCTCGACCATGTAGGCAGGGAAGATGATCTAGAAGGGGAGTGAGGCCTTCTTGTTTACAATTTCGATGCTGAAGTCAGTGGGCCGGTATATGGTTGGAGGTATTCAGGTTTTTGAGAAGTTTGAGAATATGTTCCAGTCATTGTAGGGTTTACCACAATCTCGTTCCCATCCCTTCACAATTGAGCTGCAACCAGGGACAACGCCGTGGAAGATTTGTTGAGCAAGAGATTCATTTGTCATAGCGTTTCACCATGGAGAGCGCCGCGTTTTGTTCGTTATAAAGAGAGATGGGAGTTTCCGCTTGTGCATTGATGATCAGGGTTTGAACCAGATTATTGTGAAGAACAAGTACCCTCTTCCTAGGATCGATCACTTGTTGGATCAATTGAGAGAAGCTACTTGGTTCTCAAATATAGATCTGGCGTCGGCTTATCATCAGATATCGATAGTTGAGGCAGATGTGAGGAAGACGACTTTCAGGACGAGTTATGGAAATTATGAGTTTGTGGTTGATGCCTTTAGGATAGACTAACGCACCAACATTGTTTATGAATAGTGTATTTTAGGAGTTTCTGGATGGTTCTGTCATTATATTAACGCCGATATTCTTATGTACTCTAAGAGTTTTGAGGAGCATGCAATACATTAAAGTAGTTATGGAGAAGGTGCAGAAGCAGAAGCTGTTTGTTAGGTTGAGTAAGTGCAGTTTTTGGTAGAGGGAGTTGGGTTTTCTGAGTGATTGAAACGAGCCGACCCATTTTTTAATAAAATAATAAGCTAGTGATCCCATACTCACTAACCACCTAACCACATTCAAACCAAACAGCAGAATAACCAAACATTAAACCAATGAATTAACCTAATAATCAAATAACCAATATTAATTCCATAACAACTAAACCAATAAACACACAAGCAACTGAGATTCCAATGTTAAACAAGCAATAAACAAATACAAACAAACCAGAAAACAAGTATCAGTCGCCTGCTGAAAGGATTGGTGTCGACCGACACCCTCTTGGTGTCAGCCAACACTGGCTCTTGGTGTCGACTAACACTTGATCTTGGTGTCGACCGACACTGCCTCTCAGTGTCAATCAACACTGCTCCTTGGTGTCAACCGACAATGCTCCTCAGTGTCGATTAACACCCCTCCTCGACCCGAAAACCCTAGATCCGACACTCGCCAAGTCTCCGCGCCGTCAACACCTTGGTGTCGACTGACACCCACCAGGTGTCGATCGACACCCACCAGGTGCCGATTGACAAGGTCTCTGTAGACATGTTCTGCTCGAAGCCGAAAGTCGAAGATTTGTTTTCCAATTCCTCGAAATCATTTGAAACTCACCCAAAAGTCCTGGAAACTCATGGAAACCAACAAACAACCCAAGGCATACAAGAAAACAACACAAACAACCACAAAACAAGCAAAATAAAGGATTCTCAGGCTTAGATCAGCCATGGTCATGCACTCACCTCTTTGTAGAAAATTTCTGACCCAAAATGACGAATTCAACACCTAAGCAACCCTTCTAACACATCTCTAGCCCTGGATCTTCACTCCTACAGAAAGATCTCTAAGAAAAGCAGAAAACTCCAAAGTCTCCCAAGAACACTCTCCTTCTCTCTATTTTCTCTCTGGAACGGCAAAACAACCTTGTCTCCACGACCTAGGTCTAGTTTTGCCTTAAATACGTTGGTTAGGGATTCCCAATTGAACCAAACCGAACAAAAACGACAATTTAAATTGACCCAGCCGAACCGGAAATTGATGGTGTCGATCGATACTCCCCTTGGTGTCGATTAACACCCACTCCCAAAACCGACTATTTTGTTTGCGGATGTTACAATAATATTATTTTTTTAGAGGGAGTTTCTGTGGACCCAACAAAGATTCATGCCTTCAGAGATCGGCCAAGACCGCAGAATGCCACAGAGATCAGAAGTTTCCTTGTTTTGGCAGGTTATCACAGGAGGTTTGTAAGGGGTTTTGCGAGCAAGAAACGACCGATGACTAGGTTGACAGGGAAGGATGTTCCTTTTGTGTGGTAACTGGAGTGTGAGGAGGGTTTCGTGAGGCTGAAGGAAATGTTGACTACTATGCCAGTGTTGCCATTGCCAGAGCAGAATGAGCCATATGTGGTTTATACTTATGCTTTCAGAGTGTGCTTGGAGTGTGTGTTCATGCAGCATGGAAATGTTATTGCCTACACTTTGCAACAGTTGCAGAAGCATGAGGAAAACTAGCCTACTCATGACTTGGAGATGGCTGTCGTGGTTTTTGTCCATTAGATTTGGAGGTCTTATCTTTATGGTGGTAATGTACAGGTGTTTACAGATCATAAGAGACTGAGTATATTTTCACTCAGCCTGAGTTGAATTTGAGGCAATGGTGATGGATGGAGTTAGTGGCAGATTATGATCTGGAGATAACTTACCATCCTCGTAAGGCGAACTTGGTTGTAGATGCTCGAATTCAAAAGCGGGTGGGTTCGGCTCGGAAACAGGATATGAAGTCTCTAGTGGGTGAGATTAGTGTATTGAGGTTGTGTGCTATTTCACAGGAGCCTTTGGGTTTGGAGACAACTGATCGAGTAGATATTTTGAGTAGAGTACAGTTGGCTCAAGAGAAGGATGAGGGGTTCATAAAATCCTCTAAAGATGTTGGTTAGGAGTATCAAATCTCCACCAATGGTACTATTATTGTGTACAGTCGGATCTGTGTGCCAAAGGATGAGGAGTTGAGGCAGGAAATTCTGGAGGTGGCTCATGCGAGCATGTTATCTATTTATCAAGGAGCAAATAAGATGTACCGTGACCTCATACGGTACTATCATTGGGTCGGGATGAAGAAGAATGTAACTAGTTGGGTTGCGGGGTGCGATGTCTGCCAACTATGAAGACTGAACATCAGGTTCTGATGGCTTGTTGCATAGTTTACCCATTTGAGAGTGGAAGTGGAACATAATCACGATGAAATTTGTGGAAGGATTACAAGTGTCTCGGACTTTTGATGCGATTTGGGTTATTGTGGACCGCTTGACAAAGTCTACACATTTTCTGGCCATTAAAAAGACCGATGTATGTGAAGGAGATAGTCAGATTGCATGGTGTGCCTGCGAGTATCATGTCTAACAGAGATTCCAAGTTCATTTATGTGTGTTTGAAGGGCGTTTCAGGCAGAGATGGGCACTAAGGTGCATATGAGTACGGCCTATCATCCTCAGACAGTTGGACAGTTAGAGAGGAGGATCCAGCCGTTGGAGGATTTGATGAGGATGTGTGTGCTGAATTGGGGTGGTCAGTGGGCTGATCACCTGAGCTTGGTAGTGTTGATTATAACAACAACTACCAAGCGAGTATCAGGATGATTCCTTATGAGACATTGTATGGGAGGCCATGTCATATACCATTATGTTGGACTCAGGTGGGTAAGAGGAGCATATATGGTGCAGAATTTGTTCATGAGACCTTGGAGAAGATACAGGTTCTGAAGCTGAACATGAAGGAGGCTCAGGATATGCGGAGGAGTTATGTTGATAGGAGGAAGGATCTTGAGTTTTAGGTTTGACATAAAGTGTAACTCAAGATTGCCATGTTGTGGGGTCCAAACAGGTCATTGTAAGAGACTAAGCTGAGTCCGAGGTACATGGGTCTGTTCAAAGTGGTTGAGCGGGTGGGACTGGTTGCATATAGGCTAGAGTTTCTTGATGTTATGCGTGCGTTTCCACAAAGTTTTCCATGTGTCGATGATGAAGAAGTGTCTTCACAAAGATAATGAGTTGTTGGCTAAAATTCCTGCAGATCTTCAGCCCAACATGACTTTGGAGGCGAGACCGGTGAGAGTTCTCGATAGGAGAGTCAAGGAACCTCGGCGAAAGAAGGTTTATTTGATGAGACTCCTATGGGACTGTGAGGGTGCGCAGGAGTAGACTAGGGAGGCAGAGGCTAGGATGAATGCAAGGTTCAAGATGTGGTAAAGAAGATAGGGGCTTAAACTTGTCTATCCATGGTTTTCAGTTTGTTATTTAGATTTGTGCGGTTGTATCTTATTTTCATTATGTATTTTCGTTTGGAGTTGTAACGATTATGACATTCAATGATTAATAAGAAGAATATTTCAGGGTTTGGAATTGTGTTGGTATGAGAAAGGAAATACGGTTGCGGTTTCTAAAAGTCAAAAGTTTCTATAAATAGAAAGTTTCTAAAAGTGAAAAGTTATATGTAAGTTATAATTTGTCCATTTTTAGTCTTTGTGTGGCCTTTGTGGCGGACTTTTGAGTCATTGTGTGGCCTTGCGGCGGTATTTTGAGACATTTTTTTGTTGTGACCTTTGTGGCAGGATGTTCAGCCAATGTTGCCTTTTGAGGCTGTCCTTCGGGATGTGTGTCCTGTTTAGGCAGTCTTTCGGGATGTGTAGCCTGTTTAGGCGGTTCTTCGGGATGTTTGGCCTTTGTGGCGGTCCTTCGGGATATGTGGCCTTTGTGATGGTCCTTCGGGATGTGTAGCCTATTAATGCGGTCTTTTGGGATGTGTGGTCTTTGTGGTTGTTCTTGGCATATGTAACAATGTTGAGGGTATAATATTATACTTGACATGTGTGACAATGTAGCTAATAATCTTTGTTCCTATCATTTACTCTTTTTAATATGCATTGGATGTATAGATTGAAACTTAGGTACTTAACTAAGTGGTTACAAAAATAAAAGTGTCAAAGATTCCTTTTATGTTATGCAAGAATATTAATTACTTGGGTGACTTGGTTTTACCAACTTATACAAAACTATATACATAAAAAAAGATAGCTCGGAATCATGAGGTTTTGGAAACACGGGACCATCTATTTTTCACCTGCCCTTATTCACCTCAGATTTGGCATTCTCTCACTTATGGTGTGCTTCGAAGCAGGTACACATTATCATGGGGCCTGATTACTCCCCTCTTTTTGGATTCCACTCAGTCAAAGCTGCATATTTTTACCCTGCGATACGCTTTCCAAGCACTGATCTATAGCTTGTGGAAAGAACAAAATGGTAGGCGCCATGGTGAGTTTCTGATCCCGGCTGCTAAACTCACAAAACTCATTGACAAAAATATTCGCAACAGGTTCAACACAATGTTGCAGATGGGCAACTCTGTTTATGACGGAGGCTTGCAATTTTGATTCTCCACTTGGGACCATGCAAGTAACTAGGCGGTTTTAGGTTTCTTTATAAAATTCCAAAAGATTCAACTCTCTAAGCTATACTAGATGTAAAAACAATTTTTTTTTGTGGAATATAACTTTACATTCATACAAAAAAAAAATCAGTATAGGACTCTGTTTGAAAGTACATATTTGAAAATAATATTTACATATCATAGTAAAAATATAAATTGAATCGAGATTTTGATCAACAAAATTATCTGAATAATCAAATTTTGTTTAGCTGTCATAGTCTCTTCGCTGTTCACGTGAAAGTAAAAGCAAGACCAATGGTGGGTTTTAATTTTGAGTATCTTATATATAGTTTGAATTTTTTACTGTTAAAAAATTAGAACCTTTGATCTCCTAATTAAAATTATTTCCTCCAATGGTAGGATCTAATTTTGAGTCTCTTATTTTTAAAAATATAGTTTTCTGAAATTAAAAAAAATTTAAATAGAGTAGAAATAGTATAAATGTTTAAACATACAAAACATAAAACATATTACAATAGAAATAACAGAGCATTTAGAATCACAAAACCAAAATTTGAGACATTGACTAGTGGCTATACTATAACCAAGAATTATTCATGTAGGCAACAATCATATTAACAGCAGATGTAAAATACTACAAGATGGACCTGGGCACGTTTCTGCTCATCCATATTCGGAGGTGCGCTGAGCTAGTTTGAGCAGGAATCTATAAAAACCAACAGGGTAGATGGTTTAGGTGTTGATGGGCAAATCTAACAAACAGAAGGAAGGATAAACAACATACCTTCATCAGATCAATAGACCCAAATTGGAACGCCAATGCTTGAGAAGCGTCTCCAGAGGCTGCCACAAAACAAAATCATGATAAAAAAACTTATTCCTTTACGGGAATTTAGCCAAGTTTAAACGCTCAGTGACAACAAAAAATAAAATAAGAAAAGGATTCAACAAGAGCTACCTTTAGCTGTGTTGGGCGTATCATTGTTCTTGAAAGTCATGGCGGTAGACTGAGAAGTTGGCGCCTTTGGAATAGGTCCTCCACTGTTTCTGTTGATTGATTCAGTTGTTCCACCAACAACCGGTTCACCAGACACTCCTGTAACTAACAAAACAGTGTAAGATAACCAAACGATCACTCACACAGTGACCAAAATCAAATTATTCAATTTAAAAACTTTTGATCAAATAAAAGCTAATCCGTGATAAAAGATCATACCTTGAGAGCGAGAGTATGCATTGGGACCATTGTGATTGTTAGGACGCAAACCATCCTTGGAAACAGAATCACAGGTGGCAAATTCACCCTAGGCTGCCCTCCTCCTCCTCCTTGAGCATTGCTGGGCTTCTAAAAACTGTAATAAATACCAAATAAAAGGATCAAAATTTCCAGCAAGCTTCTTTAAGAAACCACAACTAAAATAACAAGAAACCACAACTGCAATAACAAGAAACTGATTACAAAAAACAAAAGAAAGCATTCATATCATAATTGAAACCGATTACAAAAACACAAGAAAGCATCCATATCATACAATCGAGTTAAACAGAAGCATCATATCTGAAGACATTGCAATAACCCTAATTTTCGAACATAAATCAAAGAACCCTAATTTTAATTTTGAGCATAAATCAAAGAACCCTAATTTTCGAACATAAATCACAGAACCCTATTACAATGAGAAGCTTACCCTCCGATTCCAATGGATTCAATCTCTTCCAATTGAATCGACTTCAAATTCAAATCTCCTACGCTGAGTCTTTTCAATCTCCTCCGACCCCATGTTAGGTTGCAGAGACTACACAAGAAATTGCTGAATGGTTTGACAGTTTTATTAACATAGAAACTTGGCCTTTAAATAGCCAAGGTCAAACGACTCAGTCTTACAACAACGTGAATCAGAAATTGCAGGAAACAAACTCTAACAAACCAAGAAACTCGTTCCACTCTTTGACTCCTAAGAAGTCGGAACTTATTGGTAAAACAAAAGACCAATTCAAACCCAACAATGCCTCCCCTAAACTGAAATCGGTAGACTTCAGTTTATGATTCTGTTGCTCACTCCAAGCTTCTCCCTTAGACGAACAAAGACTTCCAATCGTAATGGTTTGGTTAAAATGTCTACAACCTGCTCGTTTGTTCCACAGTGAACAAGCTTAACGACACTATCATTAGTAAGGTTCCTCAAGAAATGAAACCTGACATCAATATGTTTGCTGCGACCGTGAAGAACTGGGTTCTTTGATAGCTTAATCGCCGAACTGTTGTCACACATGATGGTAGTGCTTCCAGACTGCTCAACCCCAAACTCTTCTAAGGTTCTCCTCATCCAAACACACTGACAAGCACAATAAGCTGCAGCCACAAATTCAGCCTCTGTTGTAGACAATGTTACCACATGCTGCTTCTTTGATGCCCATGCTACAACTCCTCCTCCTAGCAGAAACGCATATCCACTTGTACTCTTTCTATCATCAATGTCTCCTGCATAGTCACTGTCTGTATAGACAGTGAGTTCACCACTAGCTCCTCTCTTGTAAAACACTCCAAACCCCAAAGTACCTTTTATATAGCGAAGTACTCTTTTTGCCGCCTGCAAATGTTGATTGTAAGGATCTGCCATATATCTACTCAACAGGAACATCACGTACATCAAACCTGGTCTTGTTGAAGTGATATACATCAAGCTTCCAATCAGCTGCTTGTAAAGAGTTGGATCCACCTTGTTTCCATCTCCTTGCTTTGACAACCTTGTTCCCGGAACCATCGGATTCTTAACCTCATTTCCATGCAACAAGTTGAACCTCTCCAAGATCTCTCCAACATATTTCGTCTGATGAATAAAGATTCCATCTGCATCTTGAATCACCTCAAATCCCAGGAAATACTTCATTCTTCCCAAATCGGTCATGTCGAACTCTTCTTTCATGGACGATTTGAACTTCTCAAGCAATTCTCCATCATTCCCAATGAATATCAAATTGTCTACATATAGACTAACAATGAGGATTTTGTTACCTTCACTAGCTTTGACGAACAAAGTGTGCTCGTATTCGCATCTCTGAAAGCCTTCCTTGGTGAAGTAAGCTTCAATCCTCCTGTACCACGCCTTTGGAGCTTGCGTCAAACCGTAAAGTGCCTTTTTTAGTTTGTAGACTTTCTGCTCCTCCCCCTTCTTTATGTATCCTTCTGGCTGTTCTACATAAACATATTCAGACAATTCTCCATGTAGAAAAGCACTCTTTACGTCTAACTGATAGACACACCAATCCTCTTGAGCTGCCAATGCTAAGATCATCCGTATGGTGTCCCATCTTGCGACTGGAGCAAATACTTCATTGTAATCCACTCCTTCTCTCATTGCATAACCTTTAGCTACAAGGCGAGCCTTGTATTTATCCACTTCTCCTTTCTCATTGAATTTGGTTTTATAAACCCATTTTACGCCAATCTTCTTTGCTCCTTTTGGTAGATCCATGAGATACCACGTCTCATTTTTCTCTATAGACTCTAGCTCAGTATTCATGGTCGTGATCCATTTTGCCTCTCCATTAGCTTGATTAAATGTGACTGGATCATCGACAGCACTAAAGTACAGAAAATTCACCGTATCTTCGTCTTCTTCTTCTTCTCCTTCTTCTTCTCCAGTGTCATAGTTTTGTAAATACGTAGGTGGCCTTCGAATTCTCTGAACTCATGGAGTCTGAATCTGAGATTGATCACTCTGAGCGGTAGCAGGAGCAGGAATCTGAGCTTCTACAGGAATCTCCTCTTCTGGAGCTTGAACTGTTTCATCTTCATTTTGCCCCATTTCTGAAATAGAGTCTTCCCACACCAACTGCTCATTTTGAGATTCTCCTACTTCTTTCTCCCAGTTCCAACCCTTATCTTCTTCGAAAATGACATCTCTGCTTGTTACTACTTTCTCTGTAGTTGGATTGTACAGGCGATATCCTTTTGATTCAGTGCTTACTCCAATGACCACACACATTGTGCTTTTGTCATCCAATTTCTTTCTCCTTTGATCTAGAACATGAACATGCGCCAAACAGCCAAACACTCTGAAGTAATCCACTGTTGGTTTCACCCCACTTCACATCTCTTGAGGCGTTTTCTCCTTTAAGACGGACGTTGGACTGCGGTTCAAAACATGAACAGCCCACACCACAGCTTCCGGCCAGAATCTCTTTGGTACTCCACTTTCATTTAGAATGCTCCTCACCATGTTCATGATGGTACGATTTTTACGTTCGGCGACTCCGTTTTGTTGCGGCATGAAAGCTGTTGTCAATTGCCTGCTTATTCCTGCTTCCTCACAGAACTGTATGAACTCGTTGGACATGTACTCTCCTCCTCTGTCCGTTCTTAGATAAACCAGTGATTCTCCAGTCTCCCTCTCCATCAGACTTTTGAATCTAGTAAACTGCAGAAAGTTTTCAGATTTGTTTGATAAGAAATAAACCCAAACCTTTCTGCTGTAGTCATCAGTGAAAGTGAGAATGTATCTCTTGCCGCTGCTTGAGGTCGGAGAAATAGGACCACAAAGGTCTGAATGTATCAGCTGTAATCTCCTTGATGATCTCCATGCACTTTTCTTTGGGATGCTTTCACGATGCTGCTTCCCCACCAAACAGCTAACACACTTTTCTGCTTTCTCTGATGCATTCAGTTCTGGCAATCCTCTCACCATGTTCTGTTGCTGCAACATCTTTAGGCTCTTATGATTCAGATGGCCATACCTACGATGCCATAGTTGAAGTTCACTTGTTGCAGTGGTTTGTAAGCACCCGGAAGTTAGATTCATGGTACTCTTGGTAGCCATGATCTTGAACAGCTTGTTTGTTGACATATGAGACTGCAGAATGAAACCTAGCTTTGGAGGCATAAATCAGAGCTGAAGATCGAAGGAGATCGATTTTCGGCATCGGTTTCGGTCGACACTAATGCGAGGATGGCGGTAGACACCATGTGGAGGTGTCGGTCGACACCAGATGGCCAGTGTCGGTCGACATCATCCTCAGCAGGCGGCTGATGCTTTGTTTTCTTTGTATATTGTCTGATTTGTTGTTTGTTTGTATATTGTGGCATAGGGGGATCTCAATTGCTTGTGTGTATAGTCCAGTAGATGGAATGATTGCCAAACTAAGTATTTGTGATAAACTCAATTTTTGTTTGTGGTGCAGCTAAAGATAAAGTGTGATAGTGGAATCAAGGCGATGAAAAGGATGATGTTATAGTGGCTCGTTTGATTATTGTCTGGCTTCTACTAGATTCCTAAAGTGGATCATTAGAATTACATTATGTTAATGGTTTATTGCTCCTTGATATTATTGGATTGATGGTTATCGGTATTGGTTTATTCGTTTATTGATTTATTTATTGGTTGTTGGATAATTGTTAGTTTGATATTGGTAATTTTTGCTGTTTGAATTGAATGCTATTAACTCGTTAGTGAATTTGAGATCACTAGTATATAAATATTTCTTACAATGAAACTGAAAACATTAACCCACAATGTACGTCGGCTACGACTCTAAAAACTGTACATGAATAAAAATAAAATTTTTGGCTACTAATTGAACTATTATAAAATTATGATACTGTACGGATTCAATATTATAAAATAAACTAACTACAAAAAAAAATCATGTTTATATGCCAAACCCACAATACTGTAATACCAAACGATAAACCGGTCTAATGCCTCTCTAGGAAAATACTCGTGGTTGAACTCCTCCACAAAGTCAGTCCAAGACATCTCCCTCTGCACCCTCCTAGCAGCCACTGATCTCCACCACAAGTGAGCATCATCAATCAGGATGTGGACCCCTATGTCCACCCAGAACTCCTGAGGACTTCTCAGAGACAGGAAATTACATTCCACCCTTGTCCTCCACGGATCTGCAACTGTAGGGTCAGTACCACTCGGAAACCGCTCAGTACCGATGTTACGCATCTCTCTCAGCATAGACACATACATGGAATGACTTCCCGCACCCGCAACCACTGTCTGCTGCTCTTCCGCCACCATAGGCGGTACCACCAGAGCCTGAGCCGGTGCCACTGCCGGAAACCGCTCCAGCACTCGCGCTAACAAGTAAGCAAGATCAACGCCTCTTCCAGGGACTCCATCTGCTGGGACTCCCACACCCGGAACCATAGCATCACCGGCCATTCAAGCACCGACACCGTCCACACCGACCCCCTCGGCGTCTACGCTCTTATCAGTACCACCACCGGCCACACTCGTGGATCCCTCTTGGAAGCCCTGCGACTCACCAACGCCCTCAGCTGTCACACCCTGGTACACGGTATCACTAACCGCTGGGCCTCTGCCCCTACCACGATCATGCCCGCGTCTACGACCACATCCGCATCCACGACCAGAAACAGCTCCACCTCTAACCATCTGCACTACTGATAACAAGATTTTCACCCAGGGTATCAATTCCCTATTCAGTTGTAGTACAAAGGGTTATCAATTCAAACGGTTGTTATGCTAGCAGATAAGATATGATCATAACAGAGAAAGTCAAGCCAAGCAATAGTGGGATTTTTCTAACAACCTAAAATAAGCAAAAGTAAATAAAAGAAAAAGAACCACACGACCTAAGTACTCGATGCAAGCACTCGGGTACATGATCGAGTGGGATGATCAGATGAAGTAGACAAGGATGAACAGCTCGAAGGTATACACGAAGGTGGTGATTGAGTACCAGTTCGGGTAAGGGGTCGAGTTGTAGAATAGAAATAAACAATCAAAATTAGAAAGCTCCTAAGGATGGGGTAATCGACTCATAAGTGGTCCTGACCAACTTGGGATGTCCTACATGCCTCAAGCAAATATTCCCAAGACAATGAATCTGTTAATTCTTGCTAAAACACTCTCGTGATAGAAACAATCAACCTTAGTCACTCCCCTACCCAACTCTCATTGGAGAAACATGACCAAGCAGCCATTACAATCCGATTCATTATTGTCAATAAACTCCTTACACATCTCATCTCTTAGGCTAAGTGAGTGAATCTCTAGCATTGATTGATTCAAGCATTTCAACAACATCTCTCGATTGCAAAACACCCTAGATCTAATCTCAACCTCTCGGTATGAAAATAGCATTAAGAACATCAATCTAGAATGGAATTTATATAAAGTAAACATTCAAGCTAGGACATCCTAACCGATCAAGAACACATATTTGTCTATCCCATCCTTAGAAACTTTGATTCACTACTCAGATCTCATGGTAAAAAGCATAAAAACACAGATGAATGAAAATTGCATTGTATTGAAAATAAGATAAAAGTAATAGAGTACAGAATCAAAACTAAAAAGAATAGCAAAAGAAACAAAATCGAATCCTAACAAAGTGGAAAAAGTGTTTGAGTCGCTCAAAATCTCTCTCAGGAGCTCTCGCTCTCTATTCTGAGTGTCTGCGGCGTGCTAGGGCGAGAGGAAGAAGAGGGAGGTTTTTATATGGAAACCCTTTTAACCTAGCTGCCCAGTTCTGCCTGAGGGTCTGCTCGAGGTGGTGCACAAGGTTCAAGCCGGGTAGGGCTTCGGGTTGTTCTTCCTGCTCTTAGATCCTCTTTGATCGGATTGAGGTTCGGACTGTTCTTCTTACACGATCACTCCTTCGGGTACATGTTCGGGTTTTACCTCATTCTTCCCCATTTTGGGCTCCAAAGCACCTGTTTTCATCCAAAATGCACAAATGCAACAATGCAGCACCCTAAATGGCCTAAATGCAAATTTTTACAGTTAAGGACCTAAAAATGCTAAAGTTAGGGTATATATAATGCAAAATATGGACGAAAAAGGGTATCTAAAACATGTAAATTAGAGAGTTATCACACCCCCAAACTTATATCTTGCTAGTCCTCTAGCAAGGAAGTAGGAGGATGAGGTTTGAAAATGGGAACTCATAACCTTTTAGTACTAAGCGAAGGATTCAAGCTATAGTCCTTAAAAATAGTTTAATGGTGCTAAGATCAATCAATCATAATTACAAATATTTTTCTATGCTTATTACCGTGCATCGATCTAGTTCATCATCCAACTAATAGTAAAGACTTGCAATTCCAAAGAACATCTCTTTCACATTCATTAAATTGTTTGGCGAATTCTTGCAAATGGAAAGTGAATCAAGCTCAATTGGTTTCAAGGGTAAGGCTTTTTGGTGGGTAGATTTCAAACAATATCTTTGGGTGTCTTACTCTCTAAAAGAAGGAATGCTAGACAGTTGTGAAAACTATCTAAAACTGAGAACAATTTGGGCATACAAAGTTTAGCTCTTGATAATCTACCCTTTTCTCATTCACTTTCTTTATATCCAGCACCTTAAAATAAAACTGCCTGCAACCTTGATTTTAACTCCTCTTTTTTTTTACAATCTCTAAGGTTTTGACTTTGAACATCCAGCTCTCTTTTACAATCCCTAAGATTTTTTTTTTCTTTGCTATACTCCTATATTTTTTTTTGTTTTCTCTTTTTTTTTTTTTTTCTAGGAAGCTATAGCAAGACTTTTTTTTTTACTTAGAGACTTAGAGCTAATTAAACTTAACCTTAGGGACTCTCTTCTTTAGTTTCTATTTTATTCCTCAACCTAACCCCAAATAAACATGCTAACCACCTATCTTTTAAAACCGATTCTATTAGCTAGTCCAAATGATTCTAACTTAGCTAAATCAAGAGCCAGTTCTTTGTCGTTCTCAATACTCTCAAGGTTTCACAACCTATAGCACCATGCAAAGGCCTCACTCAACAATTCACAACAAGGCTTGAAAGAAAGGTTTGGGTTTAAGGGTAGGGGAAAACAATTCGGGTTAAACGAAAAGATTGGCAAAAATGGAGTGTTAACTTGAGTTTAGAGTTACCATGAGCAAGCATTCAAGTTCCATAAGCAAGATAATTTAAGTTCAGGTTAAGTCCAATAATATAGAGATGATACAATGTTCAAGCAAGTTTCACACAAATGGAAGAAGCTTTCAAAAGACACAAGGTTTTAAACAAAGATTTTTCATTTTTTTCCAAAGATTGATCTAGCAAAAATGAACTGTGATTAAGGGCTATAACTTCAATCCAACGGTTGGACTTTAAACAAGGTGGTTTTAATCATTGTCCCCTAAAATGCATATGCAACAATCCTATATGAAGCAATCTATATTCAATGCTAATATGTAAATACAACTACATGAACACTCTTTATTATTATTTTTAAAAAAAGATTTCAAATTTTTTTTGGGTTTTTTATGCAAATAGATGCAGACTCAAATGAATAAAACTAGTATGCAAAAATTTGGAATAAGAAAATAAGAAAATAAAACACAATGTTAAATACATTCTCAGACCCTCCCCCAAACTTAAATTACACAGTCCCTTGTGTAAATAAAAGTCTGGAAAAGAAATATGAGAATCACACAAAGAAAATGAAATAAAATGCAATGGTATAAACAATAGTTTTTATGAAAGTGGTACCTCATGGGTTGGTGAAGAAGGAGGTTGTGGCAGCCTCCATGTTCGCCAAAGTGTACCCAGGATCGTCATCGGCTTCAGCAGGTTCCGGGATTTGAACATCAGACAGCTTGGTTATGTGCACGGATGACCTGCTCGGACCAGCATCCGAGTGGTTGATCGGGTAAGGCATCGCGTAGCTCACCGGATAGGGCATCGGGTAATACGATGGGTATGGTGGGAAAGGTCTGGAATGGTCACCTGTGTAGCTGCTCGCAGGATGCATCGAGTACGGCATCGTATATGGCATTTCGTAGGTCTGAGGGAAAGGACCCGAGTGGTCACCCAAATGTGTGCTTGATGGAGGCATCGGGTATGACATCGTGTATCCCGTCGGGTGAGGCGTCAGATAGGCATCTGAGTGGCTTCTCCGTAATCTTTCAGGTCTAGTTGCACCCTCCTCTGTTTGTGGCTCGTATGACGACGCCCTATGAGGCACTGCAGGTGCCAAACCTCGGATTCCTCCTAGTGGTCCGCTCCTCCCCATCAATGTGGGTGCGTATGCTGAAGTTGGAGCTGAGGCACAGCTTGCCTTGTCTTCAAACTCCCTGATCTGCCCTCCCATCACCTTCACTGTGCCGGTAAGTTCCTTCACTTTCCTTGCTAGGAACTTGTTCATCCTCTTCAACAACCCGATCTACTTGTGAGCTTCTCTCACCCCTACTGATTGCTTTTGAGAGCAAACATACTCCTCAAAATTGTAATCCTCTGAGTCACCTCCCTGTCCTTGCCCTGTTGGCTCCCTCTCTTCGGCTTCGGATTCCCCCTTAGGGTTGTACAGCTCCTCCAATGGTGGCATGAAATCTATGTTTGCCTCTAGCCGGATTTTTGTGAACACGACGTTGGGCAAAATCATTTGAGTAGCTCCGACTGCTGGATGAGCGAACTTGAAGAGCAACCTATCATTTGGCTTCTCATAAGCCAAGAATCTCGCCAATGTGAGGTAGTCGATATCTAGCCATCTAGCCATCGCAGGCTACCAAAATTGTCGTGACTAGACCTCCTATGGAGATTTCACCAGATCCCTCTCGCCTTTCAGTTTTCATGGCCCACAATTTCAAATATAAGAACTGATCAAGCAACACAAAAACCCAGCTAGTGTCTGCAACATCCCCTACTAGTGGTCTACCATCCCTAGCATTATCCAAGATTCCACACAAGGCTATATCTAGCAGTTGGAGCTCATGATCATTCACATTCCCAGTTTCCTTCCTAGCAAATAAAGTGCAGGCTAGGGACTTGTAAAAATACCTCAAGACAGGGCTCCTAATTTGAGCAGATTTGGAGCTTGTGGATTTGTAGGGAAGCTTATCTCCTATTGTCAGCCATAGGGATTTCATCTCTTCCTTGCTTACTTCCATGTTTTCTCCTCTACCAGCCTTAAAACCATACAACTCCTCCATCTCCTTGAAAGTGAGTCGGTATACTTTGTTGCACACGGAGAAGGTGATGAACCCGATCCCCCCATCGGGTAGCAGGGGTTGGGTGCTATTCGAAATAATGTTACCGCAGCGTAAAAATGAAGTGAACCGTCTCCTCCTCGTAGGCTTCAAGGTTGGCTCGCATCATCTGGCCCAGGTGGCACATGTCGAAGAGGAACTCGACATCTCTAGCAATCTCCAACTGTTTCATCGTCTCGCGGTGGGGGTAGCGGGTCCCAACAAAGCTCATCTTGTGGAGTACCTTGAAGAGCTTAGCTGGAATCTCCACCTCTCTTTGCTTCAGCCTCCTCAACGCCAACCGGGTGCGTTCTCTCTGCTCCTCTTCATTGTCAGGGCTCTCACCCTCGGTGTCTTGATCTTCTTCTTCTACCACTCTCTCAGCTACCTTCTCAGCCTTTTCAGAAGCTGGTCTCTTCCCCCTCGCAACCGCGGCTCTACTTCTCAACTTGGAGGTTTGGTTCTCCTCCGGTTCTCTTTCATCGGCATCTAAATCGACCTCCATCGGATCAGTGACGGTTCTCTCGGACGGAGACAGGTCCCTACTTCAAGGAGATATGCGGATTGCACTCGCTACTGGGCTAGGAGAGCGAACTCGGGTGTCTACACGATCGGGTGCTCGAGTTCCTCCTCGGGTGACGGATTGGGTTGAGCACCGGGTAGGGTATTGGAAACGTCCACTCAGCGGTTGGGAATGTGTAGCGTCTCCTCCTCCTTGGGAATCGCAAGCATCAACGCTGTCGTCTCCGGTTCTGGCAACAGCGGAGGTAGACCTAGATCCCTTCTTTTGATATGTCCTCATCTTTGGAGCCATTGGTGAATCCTTGAAAAGAAAGAAAGACTAAGCTCGAGATCGATAGGGTTAGTTCCCGAAAACCTTAGAGCACTCAATTTTGAGAGAAAAGAAAAATAAGAAGATGGAAGCTAAAGAGTTTTGAGAACTTCTCGTTTCGATGTTGGGGGAAAAAGGGGTTTGGTCCTCTTAAATAGAAGAGGCTGCCGCTAGGGTTTCACCGAGAGTGGGCTAGGGTTTTGTGGAATTCGGACTCCACTCGCCACCCTAGTGGGAACACGATCAGGCGCGTCGGGTACGCATTCAGGTGTAGCTTCGGGTTCCGCGAGATTTCTATTTTCCTCCTTTCTTTTATATATATATATATATATATATATATATATATATATATATATATATTTTTATGAAAACTTATGGAGACATAAAAATATTATAGAATCCAAATTAAACAAAACAAAATAAATAAAATTAAATGAAAAGAGATTAGAAGATACTTTTGGGACTTCCTCCCAAGTGAGCTTGTTTTAAGTCACTAAGCTTGACTCTTCATGCTTTTCAAGCATTGTTTTTTGGAGTGAGAGGTTTTGGAATCCTCTCCACTGAAGCAGACTGATTCAACAGATTTTCCGGGTCTTGTCCTGGTTCCACAGCAAAGGTAGCATGAACTTCTTGGCAAAGTTTGATTTCCCTTGGCATTATTTGGGTGGAGAAAACTTGACCATCAATGGTTGGCCTTTTATTCCTTTATTGATGTCAAATTCCATTTTGAAGTGCTCTCCATGCTCAATGCTGATCTGTCCTTTTTTCACATCTATCACCGCACCTATTGTTGCCAACAATGGTCTTCCTAGGATTAGTGGATCTTCTGGTTCCTTATCCATGTCAAGGATCATGAAATCGGAAGGAATCTCCACTCTTCCAAACCTGAGAGGCAAGTTTTCCAGGATACCAAATAGGTGCTTGATTGTCCTATAAGCTAGGACCAAATACAGGCTGCTTGGTTAAAAGCTGGTGAAACCCATCTTGTTGGCGACTCAAAGTGGCGTGATACTGACCGAAACTCCCAAATCGCACAAGCAATTGTTGAAGATCCGGAGGCCTATTGAACATGACAAAGTGAAAGAGCCAGGATCCTCCAATTTCTCATTGATCCTCAGTTCAGGGTCTAAACACACTCCACTTCTCATGATCGCATTTCCAATTTTTTAACAGCTTCCTTTACTTCAATCTACAACTGAGCTGTTTCTTTGACGATATCCTCTCAAAGAGCATGTGGAGGCAAGAGTTTAGGAGGTAGGGCTTTTCGTTTGGACATACGCTCTGCAAGCGCCTCTAATTGGATATCAAGAGCTGCTCTGAATCTTTCCTCTAATTCTCCTTCTTCAGCTTCAGGAACTCGTGATTGATCCGTCATCTGAACATCTACCCGATGGATTGTCCGATCACCATCGTCGGGTATGTCATCAGATTCAGCCTCGAGTGGTGCATTGGTTAGCAAATCTCGAACCGGTGCTCGATCATCAACTTGATCAGTCTCCTCGAGTAAAAGATCAGGTTCATACTCGGATAATTAATATTGGTGCTCATACATCCCACTGTGGTCCATATCCTCCCCATCTTGAACATCGCTGTCCTCAGTGAGGTAGTCATCAACATCTTCAAGAAAGATGGCCTGGGCAGTAGCATAGTCTTTTGGGTTCTAAACAGCTTTATTTGGAAGCTGGCCGAGTTTTGGAGTTGGTTGGGCGTTGTGTTGGCCTTCTAGGTATCTCAACTTAGTATTGAGAGAATCATACTTAGCATTCAGGTCATTGTACCCAGAATCGATCTTGTTGCTCATCTCCGCGAATCGTTTTGCATTGTCTATCGCTGTTGATGCCTGACTTTGTATCATCTGCTGCATTAGTCCGTGTAGGTCAGCCACTTGAGTTTGGTTGTGTGATCCTTGATGTGGTGGGAATCCAGGTGGTGCAATTGGTTGGTGGTAATTGCCAGGGTACTGCTGCTCAGGAGCATAGCCTTGATTGTACTGGACAAAAGGCTTTTTTGGGCCCTGGTTTCTTTGGACTGCGGACAAGTAGATTTGGTCTTGAGGATTTGCAATATTAGGGTTACGGTATGAGAGATTCGGGTTTGGTTTGTAGTTGTTGTACCCTTTATTGTAGCCTCCTTGATTGTTGATGTAATTTACATCCTCTAGCTGAGCATTCTCCCCATCTTGTTGCGGAAACTGGTCTTCCTCTAATATGGAATGGACATGTTGTTGCTGGTGGAGGAGTTTGTCCAATTTGTCATTTAGTGCTTTCATGTCTCGCTTGTACTTGGCATCGTCCTCTCCAGAAGATCGTATTGTGCAATCATATTCCTCATTATAGTACCCATCAGATTGGGCTAAGTTCTCAACCAGATCCAACCCTTCATCAACGTCCTTGTTGAGAAAATTACCATAGCTAGCGTTATCTAGCAACATCCTTATTTTAGGGACTACACCGCGGTAAAGTGTACCTAGCAATGAAGCATTGCTGAATCCTTGATGTGGGCATCAGCTGGTGTATCCCTTGAAACGCTCCCAGGCTTCACTGAATGTCTCATTGCTTTTCTGAACAAAGCTGGAGATGTCATTTCGGAGCATTGCAGTTATAGAGTTGGAGAAGAATTTGGCAAGGAACGCCTTTTTGCATGCTTCCCATGTGGTAATAGACTCCTTGGGAAGTAATTTCTCCCAAATGTGTGCTTTGTCACCCAAAGAAAATGGGAAATGCCGGAGTTTGAATCCATCTTCACTAACTCCATTTATCTTTGTGAGGCTACAAAGCCTATCAAACTCATCTAGATGGTCCAATGGGTCCTCCATTGGAAGTCCATGAAACTTGTTGCTCTGAATCATCTCGATGAGACTACTCTTGATCTCAAAATTGTTGTTTTGAACAGCAGGTGGCACAATGCCATGTCTTTGAGTGTGAGTATATGAAGCATCTCCTGCTCCTATGTTGGTCCTCTCATGAGGAGCTGGTGGACCATTCTGATTATTCATGACCTCCTCAATTGTGGTTGGTTGCGGTTGTGGGAGTTGATACTGACGGAGTAACCTTGCTCTGTCGATGTTGTCGATGAATGGACTCAGGTGTTGGCTATCCTTGGATCGTGTTTGCATGCAAAATCAGTTAACCGAGTGAGTACACGAAGGTCTACCCAATCGAGGTGATCGAGTGACGGGTCGGGTGGGTACTCGGGTTGTACCTGAAATGCAAAAAAAACGAACACGAAAGTAAACAAGTCAGTTCCGAACCGATGGATAGTAAAAAACTTGATCTAGCAAGTGATGAAATCTTAAACGTATCAAACAAAATTCAACCAAATGGCAACGGCGCCAAATTGATAACAAGATTTTCACCCAGGGTATCAATTCCCTATGCAGATGTAGAACAAAGGGTTATCAATCCAAATGGTTGTTATGCTAGCAGATAAGATATGATCATAACAGAGTAAGTCAAGCCAAGCAATAGTGGCGTTTTTCTATAAACCTAAAATAAGCAAAAGTAAATAAAAGAACAAGAACCACACGACCTAAGTACTCGATGCAAGCATTCAGGTACAGGATCGGGTGGGATGATCGGATCAAGTAGACAAGGATGAACAACTCGAAGGTATACACGAAGGTGGTGATCGAGTACCAGTTCGGGTAAGGGGTCGAGTTGTAGAATAAAACTAAACAATCAAGATAAGAAAGCTCCTAAGGATGGGGTAATCGACTCATAAGTGCTCCTGTCCAACTTGGGATGTCCTACATGCTTCAAACAAATATTCCCTAGACAATGAATCTCTTAATTCTTGCTAAAACACTCTTGTGATAAAAAAAATCAACCTTAGTCAGTCCCCTACCCAACTCTCGTTGGAGACACATGACCAAGCAGGCATTACAATCCGATTCATTATTTTCAATAAACTCCTTACACATCTAATCTCTTAGGCTAAGTGAGTGAATCTGTAGCATTTCAACAACATCTCTCGATGGCAAAACACCCTAGATCTAATCTCAACATTTCGGTCTGAAAATAGCATTAAGAACATCAATCTAGAAAGGAATTTATATAAAGTAAACATTCAAGCTAAGACATCCTAACCGATTAAGAACACATATTTGTCTATCCCATCCTTAGAAACTTTGATTCACTACTCAGATCTCATGGTAAAAAGCATAAAAACACAAATGAATGAAAATTGCATTGTATTGAAAATAAGATAAAAGTAATAGAGTATAGAATCAAAACTAAAAAGAATAGCAAAAGAAACAAAATCGAATCCTAACAAAGTGGAAAAAGTGTTTGAGTCGCTCAAAATCTCTCTCTTGAGCTTTCGCTCTCTGTTCTGAGTGTCTGCGGCGTGCTAGGGCGAGAGGAAGAATAGGGGGGTTTATATATTGAAACCCTTTTAACCTAGCTGCCCAGTTCTGCCCGAGGGTCTGCTCGAGGTGGTGCAAGAGGTGGTGCACGAGGTTCAAGTCGGGTATTTCCTCGGGTAGGGCTTCGGGTTGTTCTTCCTGCTCTTAGATCCTCTTTGATCGGGTTGAGGTTCAGACTGTTCTTCTTGCACGATCACTCCTTCGGGTACATGCTTGGGTTTTACCTCATTCTTCCCCATTTTGGGCTACAAAGCACCTGTTTTCATCCAAAATGCACAAATGCAACAATGCAGCACCCTAAATGGCCTAAATGCAAATTCCTACAGTTAAGAACCTAAAAATGTTAAAGTTAGGGTATATATAATGCAAAATATGGACAAAAAAGGTGTCTAAAACATGTAAATTAGAGAGTTGTCAACTACCCAGAACAGAAGGCTAAGCACACAATTCAAAACCGCAAACAAAGTACACATCTTACCGTGGAATCTCATTGAAGGCCCGAAGAGGATGATACTAGGAATCCATACCACAAACAAATTGACTAACTACTCACAATATCATGCATCAAGCAGCAGGAAAATAATTCAACCAATTAAATTCCTAAACTGTTCTAAACCATCCACTTAACCATCCTAGAACCGTAAAGGCTCTGATACCAAGCTGAAACAACCCGACCCGTTTTTTGTTTAAATAATATATATATATATATGTATATATATATTTAATTAATAATCCCATACTACTTAATTAAACCAACAACACAAACGATTTAACAATAAACCAACAACAACCAATATGCCCAGCTGAAACATACCAACAATACAGAATCATTCTATCCAACAACCTAACTTATTCCTATCCAAGGTTCCAACACAAAAAATAGAACAAAGACCAACAACACATAACCGAGACCCTATCATCCTCCTCCTCATCGCCATGATTCCACGTCACATACCTGCACACCACAAACAACAATTGAGATGCGTAAGTATTATCATAAATACTTAGTGAGGCAATCCTCGTATCTACTAGGTTATACACACAAGCAACTGAGATTCCAATGTTAAGAAACACAAACAACACAACAAACCAGGAAAGTAAGCGACAAACAAGTTGGTGTCGACCGACACCAAAATGGTGTCGATCGACACTGACTCCTACTTGGTGTTGACCGACACCCATCTGTTGTCGATCGACACCGACTTCACAGACACGTTCTACTCGAAGCCGATCATCGAACCTCCGTTTCTAACCATCTCCAATCTGTCCCAAACTCACCCAAAAGCTTCAGGAACCTAAGGAAACCATAACACAACCACCACAAGCAAGAAAACACCACAAACAACATTAAAACAAGCAAAAAAAAATAGATCTCAGGCTTAGATCAGCCATGGTCATGCACTCACCTCTTTAGTAGAAAGTTTCTGATCCAAACTGACGAACCCAATACTTAGAAGACTTCTCCTTCGTTCCTATCACCAGATCTCCACTCCACATGAACATATCTCACCAAAACAGCTTAGAATTTCCAAGACCCCTCAAGAACACTCTCTCTTCTCTCTTTTCTCTTTATAACTGCCAAACAACTTCTTTCCACGACCTAGGTCGAGTTTTCCCTTATATATACATCGGTTAGGGATTCCCAAATAAGAAACCAAACCAAACCGGCAACTAAAATCAACTCGGTCGAACCAAAAATTGATAGTGTCGATTGACACTCCCCTTGGTGTCGATCAACACCCAATTTGGTTTGCGGATGTTACAACTTTAGTCACAGTGCAACATTATCTCCCTCTACCCCCCAAGAAAATGTACCATTTATTTTGTAATCACATTTACAATAAATTAAATTTGCAATATTAAACTCAATATCGCAATTACTTTTGTACCATTATCTCTTACTATTATTTATTTTTGTCTAACTATTCAATCACTTTTTCTTTTGGTATGTCACTAATTAGACATAAAACATGTTATTTTGGTTATGTTGGTAAAATATATTTTTTACCTTTCAATATTAACAGTGTAGGAGAAACAACATATATACAAATTTTGGTTGGTTATATGTGGATCATAGATTCTTGAACTCGATAAATAAAAATATAAAACTTGAACAATGCTTTCATAGACATTGGTTATGTAAAATATTACTAATTAAGAAGATAAAAACAACAAAAGTAATATATATATATATATATATATAGATATATATTTTGTCATCTGAACTTTTGTAACATCTGTGAACCAAAATCCTGATTTAGGGATTGCATCGGTCGATGCACTATGTGCATCGGTCGATGCAAGGTTGGTTTTCTGCGAACGAGTTTAAGTTAAACGCAGCGTTTTGGGTTAGGAAAACCCTTAACTCGAGTTTTTGTCTCGTTAGTCGTGTTTAGCCGCTTTTGAGAGAAAACAAAAGAGAGTAAAGTTCTCTAAGTGTTCTTGAGTGTTCTTGGTGATTTTTGCTGATTGGAGGCATTTTCTGTAGAGTATTGGTTGGTCGATGCAATGGGAGTATTGGTTGATGCAAGTGAACCTTGCATCGGTCGATGCATATCATGCGTCGGTCGACACAACCCCAACTGGTGTTGGTTGATGCATGCATGGTGTCGGTCGATGCAGGGTCCTGGTTTGTTATTGTTGATTGTTGATTGATGGTTAGAGATGTCTCTACGGCTTGTGTGTCTAGCCCAGTAAATGGGAGGATTGCCTTACTGAGTGTTTATAAAATACTCATGCATTGCAATTTGTGTTTGTGGTGTAGGTAAAGGCAAAGTGTGATCGTGGAATCAAGACAATGTAGAGGAGGATGTTCTAGGGACTCGATTAGTTGTTTTTTGGCATTGCTAGATTGCTAGAGTTGGGTCATTAGAAACATTGCTAGGTTGCTGGTTTTTATGTTTCCTGTTGGTTGAATTTTGGATATTGTTATGTTATAGTTATTGGTTTATTATTGGATATTTATTGGATATTGGTATTTGTTATTTCCGCTGTTGGTTGTGATTGTGGTTAGGTGGCTAGTGGATATGAGACCACTAGTTGTAGTTTATTTATTATTATTATTATTATTATTATTATTATTATTATTATTATTATTATTATTATTATTACTATTATTATTATTATTATTATTTATTATTTATTTATAAAAAAAAAATGGGTCGGGTCGTTTCAGTTTGGTATCAGAGCTCTTACGGTTCTAGGTTTGGGTTCACTAGGCTTTGTGCTGTAGATGTTTAGGATTTGCATGCTTTGATTGATTATGTGAGTTTGTCAATTGTGTGTGGCATGGAGTCCTAGAACATCCTCTTCAAGCCTACTGTGTGATTCCACGGTGAGTTTATGTTTCTGTGTTATGTTTAAATTGTTTGCTTAGTCTTCTGTTCATGGTAGTGCAGATGGCTAGAGATGATGCTGTTGCTGGTCGTGGACGCGGTCGTGGTCGTGGACGCGGCAGAGGTCCATCAGTTAGTGATACTGTGGACCAGAGTGTGACAGCTGAGGGTGTTGGAGAGTCGCAAGGTGTCCAGGAGGATTCCATCAGTGTGGCTAGAAGGGGAGGTATTGGTGCTCGAGAGGCCGGTGATGCTAGGGTCCCGAGAGTGGGAGTTCCAGCGGGTGGAGTCCCTGGAGTTTACTTTGCGGCTTTATTAGCACATGTGTTGGAGCGGTTACTAGTAGTGATACCGGCTCAGGCTCAGGTAGTGCCGCCAGTGGTGGCGGAGGAGCGGCAGCTAGTGGCTGCGGATGTGGGAGGGCATAGTCGTTATTTATCTATGATCAAGGAGATGCATGGCATCGATACTGCGCGGTTTTCATGTGGNTGGACGCGGTCGTGGTCGTGGTAGGGGCAGAGGCCCATCAGTTAGTGAGACTGCGGACCAGAGTGTGACAGCTGAGAGTGTTGGCGAGTCGCAGGGTGTCCAGGAGGATTCCATGAGTGTGGCCGGAGGGGTGGTGTTGATGCTCCAGTGGCCGGTGATGTTAGGGTCCCGGGTGTGGGAGTTCCAGTAGGTGGAGTCCCTGGAGTTGATGGAGATGGATAGCTTTAGCAGTGAACTCCCTTTGGTTTTGAATAGCTTGTTGAGGATGTTGGTGTGGCTTAGGAGGTAAAGTAGAAGCAATGGAGCTCTCCATGTACTGGAATGAAGAGGTCAGACTCTCAAGCTGGTGACTCAGGTCATGAGAATAGGAATTCAATTTTTGGTTCAGCTCTTCAAACTGCCTTGCCTCCTCAATCTGCTGATTGGC